>NC_134402.1:378643383-378943383 GCF_038048845.1 Mixophyes fleayi
TTATTTTTAGCCTTTTTATCTCCTCTTTGTCTATTTTGTACCTTGGAATTCTCATCCAGTCCCAAGTGTATGTTTCTCTTATTGGGGATCAATAAGGTCCCTCTCTCCAATTTTCCCACTTCTTCAAATGCTTGTAGAACAAGCGAAGGAGGATACCCTCTATCAAGGAAATTTTTTGACATTATTTTAGCTTGCTGCAAATACATATCTTCATCTGAACAGTTGCGACGTATGCGCATAAATTGTCCCTTTGGTATGTTCTTCTTACATTTGTGGTAATGTGCACTATTAAAATGAAGGTAATTATTGCAATCTACTTGTTTAAAAAAGTGGAAGTAGAAATCACACCATCTCTAGCCATCCGGGATAGATCAAGAAATTCAATATTAGTTTTATGATATTAAGATGTGAATTTGAGGTGATAATTATTCTGATGATGTAATCCACAAACGCTCGTGCTCTTGTTTCTCCCCCTTTACAAATAAAAAATAAATCGTCGATATAACAGCCATAGAGGACGAGCTCCGCCCCGAACTCGCCAGCCCACACATGGGACTCTTGAAAAGCTCCCACGTATAGGTTGGCGTAGCTCGGGGCAAAGCGCGTCCCGATGGCCGTCCCTCTGATCTGCAAATAATAACTCCCGTCAAATAAAAAGTAATTGTGTTTTAAAATAAAAGATATTGATTCCACAAGGAATTTTTGAAGTTTATCTGATAGTTCACCATTGTGTTTTAAAGTCTCCTCAATTACCTCGATCCCTTTCGTGTGGGAGATGTTTGTGTATAAAGATTCTACATCCATTGTTAGGAATGCAAAAGTCTCATCCCACCTAATGTCATGAAGTAGGCCCAATAGATATGAAGACTATAGGTATGTGACTTCATTTTAATTACTAGGGGTTGTAGATAAAAATCCACATAACTTGAAAGGTTAACCGTTAGTGAGCCAAGACTTGAAATTATAGGACGTCCTGGGGGTGACTGTAATTGTTTGTGGATCTTAGGCAAGTGATAATATATTGGTGTAATTGGGTGGGATATGAACAGAAATTCTATTTCATTCTTTAAGATTGTACCCTCCTCCATAGCTACATCTAGAAAATCCTTCAATAATGATTTATATAATTCACCCGGGTTGTTTGATAACTTCTTATAGAACACATCATTGCACAACTGTCTGTGCGCTTCTTTCTTATAATCTATCAGGTGTTGTATTACCACCCCCCCCCTATATATATATATATATATATATATATATATATATATATATATATATATATATATATAGATATGGATATGTATAGATATATATATAGATATAGATATATAAATACATAGGTAGATGTATAGAAGTTTGTTTGTTGGCACTATCTTCAACACCCCTGCACCGATTGGGATAAAACCAACGTGCATTGTGGTCCAGTTGGATACTGGCCAGGTTTTAGGGGTGTTAGAGTCCTGGTCGGACCTCTCGTTGGTGTGCGCCGACCAGAACTTTGACCCGGGGAGGCTGTTCTGGGTCTTTCACTGGATGGATTTGGTTTGTTCGTCTGTCCGGTTATGCATTCAGACAGTGTTTTAAAAACTACATTTCAGTTTGTTAAGTGAAGCCATTTTAGCTGAGGGCACTTAAAATGCATGGATTATGTTTTTCAGGTCCTTACCCATTAGGGGTTAAAGTTGTTTTAGTCCCAGCCAATAGAATCCATGGGGAGTGGTTTCAGTCACCTCATTAGAAACTCCCATGGGCTTCTAGACCTTTCCTTCCCGTGATTTCACTGATGCAGGAGCTCCCTGGAGACAGATAAGATCGTTTTTATTGCTTTTTAGCTTTCTATCTTTTCTAACTCTCTGTTTTCACCTTTTTCTGTTTAATCTCATCCTTTACCTTATCTTTTAACCCCTCCGTTTTTTTTTTTCTTCATTTATTTCTCCTCTTCCTCTCTTTTGCTTCTCCCCCTCCTTTTTCCCATTCCCTCATTCTCCTCCTCCCCTCTCTCCATTTTCTCTTTTCACCTGTATTTCTCCTTGCCGCTAAAATGTCCAGACCTAGGAGATCAGCGGGCCCCCCTGCACGTCTGTCAGACGGGTCACAGCTCCCGGCCGGGAGTCTGCGCCCGCCTGTTACTTTATCCAGCTCTGCCCCCTCTAGTGAAGCGCTGGGAGCGCTGCCTGAAAGCGGGCATCCCAGCGCTGTTAATATTGATGCAGGGGACTCCCCTGTCGCTGGGTCTCAACGGAGATCTGGGCAGGGGGGGAGGGGCGGCGCTCGCAGGTCCCGGGCTCCAGAGAGATCAGCGGCGCTGGCTGCCTCAGGGGACGCCAGCGCTGCTGTGCAGCATAGTCAGCAGAGGAGGAGATCTCCTTCTCCTACCTCTGCTAGGTCCAGCCAGTCCTCCCTGCCTCCTCGCTCTCCACCTCCCAATTTGGCAGGTCAGGTCTCCCCCAGGGCAGCAGGGGGAGAGGGAAGCTTGCAGGCACTGGCTTCCTCTTACAGTTCCCCTGTTGGTAATCACCTGATAGCTGTGAATGAGGTAAATTTGGGGTCACAGCATGTCTCTGTTTCTGCCACAAGTCACAGACCCTGGTTACACAGCAGCAGTGGTGACAGTATACCTCAAATTAATATTATCCCCCCACTTATGCCCCAGGGATGGATCAGGGGTAGAGTGCGCCCTCATATGGCTCACAATGTAAGTTTTCAGCCCATGTTATCTTCTCAATTACACACACCCTCACCACCTCAGGTTGGGCCCCCTATACAGTATAATTTCATATCTCCAATACAAGCTGCTAATGTTCCTCTGCAGAGGCTTCCATATAGCGATTCAATCAATGTCGGGGGTCACCCCTCGGCGCTGGTTCAGTCTGGGAGCTTTCAGCAAAGCCCAAACACAACGCTTAGTCCATGGGCAAGACCAGCAGTAGCACAGGTGGAGGCGCCCCACGGGAACCTGCCTCCCTGGTCACTACCGTATCCTCCTCCTAATCCAGATAGGGTCCAGCGGCCAATGCAGAATTGGATGGCACCGTATCCACCTCCTTATGTTTCAAGTTATGGGCATGCTTCTAATGCAAGCATTACAAATATACCCGTCCCTGATCTCAATAGCTCCCCCTTTGGGTTTGGTTCCTCCCAAGATCTGGCCCGCCCACCAGCCCCAGGTTTTTCCTTTGGTACGCCTGTCCCAATAGAGTCGTTAAACAGCATTTCAGGAGTTAGGGTTAACCAGTCGTTTGTGTCTGAAGTAGCTAACATACATTCTGTTTCAGTGACGGCAGTATCGGGCGGAGGGGCGGCCGCGCCATTGCCAGAAGTTATCACAGTGACGGGGAGCTCTGCCTTACAGACGGAGCCAGCAGGGGATTCGGCTTCAAGAGAAGAAACATCAACCCAAGCACTTGCGTTACCAGGGACATCTGCGCAAAGTGGTGAGTGTGATTCTATTTTGGCACATCGTTCACATACACGTAGTCCTCCTTTAGCTACCACTAGTGAAGAATCAGATGAGGAAGGTCAGGGTCCGCGTAAGCTTTTAAAAATCTTAACAGAGCATTTAGCGAAGCCCGCTAGGGTGACCCCTTCAGGCATAGCTCCACCCACGGCTTTAGGCGGTCCTATGGTACGATGCGACAATACAGCATTGTTAAGAGGCGTGCGTCGCAGTTCAAAGGATAGGATTGACAAAGGGTACTATGTCGATTTGTTTATGCTCACCTCTGCAGCCAAAAAAGAATTGCTGGCTGCCTGTGGGAAGGGAGGAATGGGTGAAGAAAATTATAGAACGTTCTCAAACTGGTTGAGGGGGTATTGTATATTCTCTGCCATCTATGTGGAGTCTAGACCGGACACCAGGGCGGATGTGTGGAGGTACCTACACCTGATTAATGATCTGTGGATTAACGCGGGTGGTACAATTTGGAGGCGTTACGATGAGAGTTTTCGTAGCAAGGCAAACAAAATGCATACTATCCCATTTGGGTGTAAGGACGTTGAGTCATGGATGGCACTGATGCTGCCAACTGAAGATGCTATGCCTCCTATAGTACCTAGGTTTCAGAGCCAGGGGAGGCGTAGTACTCCCAAAAACAGTAAGAACAGATGTTTCGCGTATAACAATGCCTCGTGCGGAAGGGGTGACTCTTGTAGATATAGACACGTATGCTCCAAATGCCGAGGCAGTCACCCAGCTAAGGATTGTACCAGGCAGTCATCAGGAGTGGGTAGGGGCCGCGGTGCGCCAGGAGGTGCTAACTAAGGGGCCATCCCCTATTGATTTAAAAGTTCTAGATAAGTGGCTTAGTTTTTTCCCAGATGTTGTTCAAGCCCAGTGTCTATCCCAAGGCTTTCATCATGGTTTTCAGCTTCCAGTAGTAGGAGAAATTAGGTCGTCATCGGGCAGGAATCTTAGGTCAGCAGTCTTGCTTCCTGATGTGTTGAAGGATAAGGTTATGAAGGAGGTTAGCTTGGGTCGTATGATTGGGCCTTTTGATTCCCCCCCAATTCCTGATTTGATAATTTCCCCTGTAGGAGTTGTCCCTAAGAAGGCTGCGGGTAAATACCGTCTAATACAGCATTTATCCCATCCTCCCGGTTTTTCAGTTAACGACGCAATAGATGTTAGCTTCAGTTCAGTCAATTACCAGTCCTTTGAGGAGGCCTTGACTTTAGTTAGGGGCTTTGGGCAAGGGGCTTTATTGGCCAAGTTAGACATTGAATCGGCATTTAGACTGCTGCCGCTTCACCCAGAATCTTTTAGATTCATGGGCTTTAGGCTACAGGACGGTTTCTACATTGATCGCTGTCTCCCCATGGGGTGCTCAGTGTCATGCGCTCTTTTTGAAAAGTTTAGTTCGTTCCTGCATTGGTGCATACAAGCAGGAACGGGTCATCAAGGAATCGCCCATTATTTGGATGATTTCTTGTTTATAGGTCCCCCTTCATCCGCAGTGTGTGCAGACACGCTTTTTTCAGCTACGGCATTGTTCAAAATCATGGGGGTCCCAGTGGCGCATGACAAGACTGAAGGGCCTAACACATGTTTGTCATTCTTGGGCATAGAGATAGACACCATTGCAGGTTGTTGTCGTTTGCCTGAGGAAAAGATAAACAAGTTGGGGGCAGCGGTTTCTGAGGCGATTAGTTCACAGGGTAGCTCCTTGCGTCAGGTTCAGTCTCTTCTCGGATCACTCAATTTTGCATGCAGGGTGATACCGATGGGACGTATTTTTTCTAGAAAATTGCAAATGGCCACATCAGGCTTAAAAAGGCCTCATGCCAGAGTACGCCTATCGGCGGAAATAAAGGGAGATTTGAGAGTATGGGCCAAATTCTTGCAGTCTTTCAATGGAGTGCGGATATGGCCTAAGAGACAAGTCTCGAATGTTTTGTTGGAATTACACACAGATGCCTCTGGGGCGAATGGTTTTGGGGCCATTTTTCAGGACGAGTGGTGTGCAGCTCCTTGGCCTGAGGGGTGGCGTCAGAGCGGTTTGGTGGCAAATTTGCTGGTTTTAGAGTTATTCCCAATAGTTTTAGCCATTGATCTATGGTGTCATAGGTTAGCGGGCCAGAATGTTGTTTTCTGGTGTGATAACCTTGGGGTTGTGCAGGCAATAAATCGCCAAAGCGCTACGTCATTGCCGGCAGTGAACCTTTTACGTAGACTTGTTCTGAAATGTTTGGAAAATGATATAATTTTCCGGGCCAGACATGTACCCGGAGAGGTGAATAAGGTGGCAGATGCGCTTTCGCGTTTCCAATGGCGCCGCTTTAGGGAGCTAGCTCCTTTGGCTCAATTAACCGGCATCCCTTGTCCTTTCTATGCATGGCAGTGGGTCGAGTCGGAATGATCGAGTTGGCGGAGTCATCCTTGGCGCAATCCACAAGACGTGCGTATCAGTCAGCGTGGAGTCAGTGGGAGGCTTTCTTACAATCCAGGGCCCCAAGTACATCAGGTCAGGCGGAGGAGATTTTAGAGTTTATGTGGGAAAGATATAACACGGGTGTTAAAAAGGCGGCTATGGCCTCAGCGTTAGCAGGCATTTCTTTTATGGCCAAATTACATTCAAAAGTTGATCCCACAAGAGGTTTTATTATTTCCAAGGCTATGAAAGGGTGGGCTAGAACCCGCCCTTCGGTTCCTGACTCTAGGCGTCCCATTACGGTTCCCTTGCTTAGGCAGTTGATTATGTCGCTTGCGGAGGTCACTTCTAGCTCCTATGAGTCCACTTTATTCAGCACAGCTTTTTCTATGGCGTTTCACGGAGCATTTAGAATTAGCGAACTTGTGGCTAAATCGAGAGTTTCCCTAGGTACAGCCCTTTTGGGAAAATATACTTTAGTTGCTAGTACGCAGGTCTCCATAAAAATTGCACGATCCAAAACGGATCAGTTTAGTAGGGGTCATTGGGTCACCTTGTCCCCTTGCAATGATACGAGTATATGTCCGGTGGCTTGGTGTAATAAGTTTTCAGGAATAAGGCCTAAGGATAGCGAGGCTTGGCTAGCACACATGGATGGGTCTCCTTTGTCCAAGTTTCAGTTTAATGCCATTTTTAAAAGTGCAGTGATAAAGGTGGGGTTAGACCCAAAATTTTATGGAACGCACTCGTTCCGTATTGGAGCAGCTACAGCTGCTGCCATGGGAGGGGCCTCCGTACCCGATATTAAATTGTTGGGGCGATGGAAGTCCGATAATTATAAAAGG
The DNA here is from genome assembly GCF_038048845.1 of Mixophyes fleayi. Taxonomy (NCBI): domain Eukaryota; kingdom Metazoa; phylum Chordata; class Amphibia; order Anura; family Limnodynastidae; genus Mixophyes; species Mixophyes fleayi. The sequence continues at coordinate 378,650,096 of NC_134402.1, forward strand.
TACATTAGACCTTAAGGCAATTATATGCTCATGTTTTGCATATGTTATTTCTCTATTGTCTATACTTGGTTCTCTTGCTTTACTTTTATCTTTCTGGTTCTTATCCCCCCTCCTCCTTACTCTTCCCCCCCCCCCCCCTTCCTCGGTAATCCAGGGTGAGAGCTGCTTGCCGTGTTCAACGGGGGCATGGAGGGATTTTTTCCCAATTTCTCCTACGGATTAAGGCCTGATTAGTGGTGAGCCTCCGGGGTTTTTTGGGTTGGTTCACCTTCATCTGGGTTACCGTTCCTTTACTTTCTTATCTTATTAAACCTGTTTAGGTTGGTGACATTTCCCGCCTAGGGGTGTTAAATCGTTTTGGGTTGGTACCTCATAGCTTATGTTAAACCATGATTGGTTGGTATGTTTGCATGTCTGTATCATAAATCACGCAGTGGTTGGTAGTCGGGCATAGAACCATAGAATTAATATATTGTCATGTTGGTGTAACATACGGTAAACCATGACTTATTTCCCACCTCCTGTTTAACCTTTAAAGGTTGGTATGTTTTCAAGGCACGTATAGGCGTCATATCGTATTCCCATTGAGCATATATATTCATCATTTCACCTCATCAGATTGGTAAAGGTAATACTGTTATTAGTGCCCCCTCCCCCTTAAAATGTAAGTCTAATAGGTTGGCATTTATAGCCTCACATACGTAGTTCCCCTCTCTTTAGCTTAAGCAATTTTATTTATCATTGGCCATATTAGTCTTCTGGGCTATTAGATAAGCAGTTCTATCATATATTTAGTCATATAAACCGGTTGGTTGGTCCATTCTCCCCCCCCCCCCTGTCCCACATTTTCATACGAAGTTGGTATTAAACCTTTGCGGTTGGTTGCAAATATGGACAATTTGTTTAAAGTATGCAGGGGTCAGGGTCATTGCTCTTCAGAGCTGGTGTGTCTTGGTGTTATGTATGCATATAGGAGGAAAAAAGTAAAGGTTACAGGGCCTGTGTTGTCCCTGGTTTATATTCCAGGAATATTTTGGAATATTTGTTACTACTCCAGATCACCAATTCTTTCTATCTTCGGTTTACAGGCCTGAAGATAAACATTTGGATAATGGGACACTCATTTGTGTATTGGGCTTCAAAACATCATTTGGCGAATGAGTGGTCTAATTTCCCATGCCCGGTGGATATAAAATGGATGGGGAAGAGGGGCCTTTGCTGGCCATTCCTGTTGTCTTGGTTAGAAGAGGAATTGGCAAAATCACAACATCCTGATATTATTGTTTTGCATCTTGGGGGGAATGATGTGGGGAAGACTAAATCATTGGCCCTCATAATAAGCATTAGAGAAGATTTACGTGCTATTCGGGCACGATGGCCTACAATTAGGATTTGTTGGTCCAACATTGTCCCTCGTTTATACTGGAGGTTTCCCATTCGCCCCTCTACGCTTACTAGATTATTAAGAAAAATTAATAGTGTTACGGGGAAACTGGTTAGAGAATTGGGGGGGGTAGAAATTTTCCACCCATCCATTAAGGCGGATAATACACACCTGTTCCGGCCGGACGTTGTTCATTTGAATAAAGAGGGGATGGGGTTTTTCATCAGGGAGATCTATGAGCAATTAGGTTCGTGGTTTTGTGCTCGTGGTGGCGGGCTGGGAACCCGTTAAAGGGTACCAGCTATGGTAGGAGAGCAGTGCAGTCAATGACTAGTCACAACGGTGGTTAGGATATTTGGCCGCACGTCACTGCCCCTTTCAAGTAACATTACTCTTGATCCTTCTGAGTGGAGGATCCCTTGGCGTGCTTTGCGTGGCCGTCAATGTTGAGTTCAGAGGGGAGCAGTCATGCTGACGCCTGTTTAACACCGGCCAATGTTAAGGGAGTATTCCTTGGTTTAGTTTGAATGCCATTTGGGCATTGCAGTATTTGGTTAGATGATTAGTTGTTTAGTTGACTGCAGTTTGCTCTCGCCACCACCAGGTGACTTTCATTTAATTGGTTTATGATTAATAAAAACTGCGACCTTTTGCCAAAGTAGCTATACGTGTCTGTGTCTTTCTTTCATTAGATTAAGTAACACTTTTAAAGTACAAAGGTTGGTAAGGTGCGTGAAGGAAAAGGACATTAGCCATATGCGTTTTAAGGCTTTTGCTCTGGCTGTACAATAATTGTCAGGTATTTTGCAGGACAGTTAAACTTTAAGCATTACAGAAATAATATTTAGTAGCATGATATATCTACAGCATTTGGGGGGAACAAAGTGTCAACACTGACGGTGTTAGAGTCACTATCAATAGCGCAGTTCTTACAATATAAAATTTACCAAAAATACAACTGGTTCAGCTGGTGATTTAGCAATTATTGGCTCTTAACTGTGTGCAGGGAGCTGCTGCTAGACCCAATATTCTTGTGCTGTTAATATTAAACTCAGCATGGATTCTTCAGTGAGTGTCTGACTGTTATTTCCCTTGCTCCAACCAAGGTAAAGTATTTACTGTAAAAGTTATTAAAAGATGTATAGAGGAGAAATGTATGTACCAAACATGAATTCACTATAGGGTAGTAAGGTACTAAATCTCTATGTAATTTGTTATATAAATAGCCTTAAGACAGTCATATTAATATTTTATGGAAAAAAAATACTTCAATTAGGTTCCCGGAACCTGCGCAGTACTGCCAGTAATGCGGTGCCGCAATAACGCTGATTTTCCTACGCAACCATATGGGGTGCGCACGAAAATCCACGTCATTGTGGTACCGTGGATTTACTTCGCAGCCCGTTCCCGCGGTCCGGAAACCTAATTGAGTATGCCGCTTAGAATGCTAAATGTGTCTGGTTTTAGCACACAATCAGAAAATAGATGGACAAAGCAGACGAGCACACAGGCACTATACTGTACATAAAGAGAATGTTGACATTCATACTTTCCTCCACTGCAGTTAGAAACATGCCATTGTATAAATTATTGATCTGGTATGATATGTTAAACGCGACCTCAGTAATCACTAAAGTGTTAGACATGCCTGAATGCAGCCTGTACTAGATTAAGTGCATCCTGCTTTTAGTGAGTACAGAAGTCACATTAACCACATCTGTTCTAGCTGTCTTAGCACTGGCCTGTGTCATGCCCTGAATACCCAGTAGGCGTTGACTGAAAGGTCACCATATAAATAACATACACAATGTGCTGCAGAAATGGAGTGAATTATTTGCATTTCCATTACATTGTAAGCTCTCTCATGAGCAGGGACCTCCGTATCCTTTGTTCTCATATATGCATTTTTTTTGTCTACCTTCTATGTCCTTCTTTTATGTGCGCCCTATTTCCCCCACTGTCAAGTGCTGCAAAATCAGCAACAACAATAATAAATTCCTTTGACTCTGAACTATCTGTTCTACCCAGGGCCAATTTTTAATTACATTGGAATTTAGGCAAAAGTGACTTGTAGTATGTGCTCCCCATGCTGTTGACATAAACCACCACCTGAGGCAAAAAGAAGTACTGAAAACACAGGAAGATAGGCACACTGACATGACAGGTAGATAGACACAATGACAGGACATGAAGACACACTGACAGGACAGAAATAGACTGGCAGGACTGGGAGGAACACTGACAGGCAAGCCCATTACGAAGAAGTATTTATTCTAAAAAAAATGTACAGAATTATCATGGTAAATTACCACATTTATGATGGTATTTTTTCTTAAGGGACTGAGAGGACCCACATTGTTCCTTTATTTCTTCAAATGCACCTTCTTGACCATCCAACGCATTTCATAGTGCACACTCGCTTCATGGTCCTCGGAATTGACCCCAGTAATCACTCTTCACCTAGTTTTGCAAGTTTGCTAGTACCACGCCAGATGCCCGCACACAAAATATAATAGAGAAAAAAATCATAGTGATTGCTCCTGTCTGGCCTGGGCCAATTTTTGTGGAGAGGCTTGGGGCTGCAGCCCCATAAGGCTCTTTGTTAATCCAGCCCTGAACCTAATACCACATAAGTACTACCCCCTTATTTATTCAACATTTACAGATTTCCTCCTAAAACACTGCCCAAGTTAGCATAATTTATGTACTAAATTTGTGAGAGGGCATTAAAACTGTCTATCATACCCATCAGTTTGTGTGTTTCAATGATTTCATTATATTTTTCAAAGTGCACTTAAAAATGTGCTTAATCCCAGGGGATAAATGTATCATACTCCGGTTTGTACAAGTCGCCGGAAATCGGCGAGTTGACAGCTAAAATTTAAAGCGGCGCTGCCTTGTAAAGGGAAACTTGCCTTTACAAGGCAGGTAGTACAAACATTAGAAGTAGATGATGATCACTGCCATATCATTTCCCCAGACGCATCTGTACGGTAGATATCCTTAAATAATGATGGTGGGCATGTCTTTGCTCCAGATGCATCAACGCTCTCTATATTAGGTTGCATCTATTTTAAGACAGGAACAACTAAAAATACAGAAGTAAATACACAAGTATGCAGTCAGATTCATAAAGCTTATGTGGAAGGTGTATCTTTACATCCAATTGTAGTTGAGGACCCTGTGTGTAAAACGAAGTATGTCTACAGGAATTATGCAGTGATGTTTGTCAGTCTTCCAGAGGTTTTTAAACCTGTCACACTTAAGGTTTAACGTTTCTTTACTTCTTTACTTCTGTGTGGAGACAAAAAGAGATGGCGATGGGAAAAGCTTGTTCTGGTTCTCAAATATCTTGTAATTTACTTAAAATGTATAGTGTTGATTATTCCTTCATCTTCCCCCCCGTAGGCCCAGCGCTCACATTAGGCAAGGTTAGGCAGCTGCCTAGGGCGCCGGGCTCTGGAGGGCGCCTCTAAAATCACGCACATCTATAAAGCTGTCCGGCGGCCATGGAAGTTAAACTCACCGGCCGCCACACAGCTTTATAGAAGTGCACGATTTGATCCATGGCGGGGGTGGGGTGATCGATTACCGCCCCCATCCCCTAACGCTGGGACGCGCTATCTCCTCTTCCCTCAGTGACTGTCGGGAGTGACATCATCATCACGCCCTGACAGTCACTGAGGCGCCTGCCAGAGAGGAGCAGAGCATGGAGAAAACTCCATGGTAAGTAGAGACAGAGAGAGACAGAGACAGAGAGAGAGAGAGAGAGAAAGAAGAGAGAGAAGAGAGAGATGGATGTGATGTGCTGCGCTGCGGGGGGCATGTTCAAGTAGGGGGGATGGACAGAGGACATGGTGATGCAGGGGGGAGAGAACTGAGGATATAGTGCTGCAGGGGGGGGCAGAGGACATGGTGCTGCCGGGGGGGGGGGGGGGGGGGGGGTGGGCAGAGGACATGGTGCTGCAGGAGGGGGGGGACAGAGGACATAATGCTGCAGGGGGGGGACAGAGGACATGGTGCTGCGGTGGGGGGACAGAGGACATGGTGCTGCGGTGGGGGAAGAGAGGACATGCTCAAGCAGCGGGGGGGGGCAGTATGCTGCAGGGTGGGACATGGTCAAGCAGTGGGGGGGGCAGTGTGCTGCAGGGGGAGCAGTGTGATGGGTCATTCTCGCAAGTTTTTGTTCCCATATCTAATACTTGGATACTTCCCCTCTAGAAATCCTGTGATTGCCCCTGGACAGCAGTGTAGTCTGGACAATGTTCTCTATGAAACATCACGGCAGCCAAACCGCTGTAGGAGGTAAGGCTTATCTTTTTTCTTTTTTACCAAAAGTGAAGTGTGTGAGGGTCTGGGAAGTGGGTATTTGGCATGTCTTGGGGTGGGGGGGCGGTATTTTGAAATTTTGCCTAGGGCGCTAAGAACCCTAGCACCTGCCCCCCCCCACAAACCTATGTTTATACATCACATGTACTAACCAAAATAACGACAAGACAAGTAATTTAAGTTTGGAAAAGAACGCAGTTTATTGAACCTTAACATGAACCATTGGTGGCCGCGAGAGCAGTCAGCTACAATTTGCAAAACCAATAAAGGTGGAAAGGTGAGATCATTGTATCACCAACCCAGGTTCTACCTTATCTATTGGCCAGTGCTAAATGGGTCAAATAGTGTCTACTAACTTTCTGGACTCGACAGTGGTGTGTGACCGCTCAGCAGGCCAAGGGATCCTCCTTGCTAGAGGTCCAAGAGTCTGGTGACTTCAAAAGGTGTATTGACTCAAGAATGCTGGTAAACTAGCACCATATGCTATCTGCCTGTTGACTGAGCTACTCTCCTACCAAATGAATTAAAAAACTGTGAACATGGAGGATCACGGCCCGCCACCTAACTTCCTAACCACTGCCCTAAGCTTCCAGAAAATTTGCTCTAAGAATATCCATGTTAACCCTGTCTGTTCTGAAAAGGTGGGCTGCTTTTGTGTCCAGTAGTGGATGCTCTATGACTGTTCCCCCTAGTTTCTTTAGGACTCGTCCTATGGCTTTGTTGGCCTTCTTTATTATGTGTGCCATGACGATGGGTGGATGTCTGACCTCCAGGTTAGGTGTGGTATTATGTCTGACCAGCAAGTTTCATTTGTTGTCATCGTCCCACAATGTCTTCCAGGCCTTCCCTTATCTGGATGATGAGAGCCAGTGCTGTGTATGATCCCACATTGTTACTCCCTACATATACCACTAAAATGTCGGGAATACAGTATGAACTTGTTTCCTGCGTTAGCGTGAGCATGAGGGCTGCCCATTTCATGTCCTTCATTCTTACTTATTTTATGTTTACGGGGGTGCGTAAAAAGGACCAATTGCTGTCCATCATGTGTTTAGCCCCCCAAAACAAGAGTGCCCGATTACCCATATCTGCGTCCGTTTGCTGGGCATGCCTAGGACAAAAAACATATATAACTTAAACTAAGTTTGACTCACAGTGCCAATATACCTTAGTATTGGAACATTACTCTTACAGAGAGAATAGGAGATAAAGGGGAGCTTTGACCCAAACAAAGGTAAAAACCTATAAAACCTCAGAGGCACACTACTAATCAGGCCTTGATCCGAGAAGAAAACAGGGCAGGCGGAGGAGCCTTGGGTTGCCGTCAAAGGACTATGTATCTTTTGTATATGTCAGATTTCCACCACCCTAAAGACTGAATCTTGGGGGCTGTAGCTCTGCCAGAGGCCACACCAGTAGCTGTCCCTATCTTAAAGGAATGCGTGCCATATGAAGCCAGGTTTAAGCCAATGTGGGCTAGGGATCATTTTAGAAGGGCATTGAATTGAAAATAGTAAGGGGAGAGCTGTTCCTGTGTATCAACCATATGGAACTTTGTGGGTGTAAGTTGGCAAATTTTTAGACATAGAGCCACCAATATTTTGGTCGGCCTGGGCTGATAGCGATAGCCAGTGGCCTCTTCCCATTTGGTAGGTTTTGGAACTGAATAGTTTGCTTTTAATAACAGAGGGTAAAAATATAGTATGTTTTGCTAGTTATGCTGTACCTGGATGTTCCTTGGATCGTGTTACTAATTTGCCTCATGATATGCCATGGAGAATGCAGCGCTGAAAATCAAAGCTTTGTACGTATTTCTGGTAATCTCCAACAGTGCTAACACCATTTGGGCTAATATGGGGCCGTCAATTGGTCTATGACTGGCTGCTATTACAGGGTGGAGTTTTTCCCAACCTTTTAAGGCTTTGCCTACGAGGAATCTTTTTGTGGGATCCGGGACGCCTTGTAATTTGGTCATGAAGAGATTCCTGCCAAAGTGGAGGCCATTGATGCTTTCGATATTTCCTCTTTGTAATGATCCCACATGAACTCGCACATATCATCAGATGGGTCGGAGTGGGTGGAGGGGCGCGTCGTTTGGAAGACTAACCATCATTGCCACGCCAAACTATAAATTACTCTGGTGGACGAGGCCAGGGATGTCACTGCAAGGGCCCTTATGTAAAATTCCATTTAAAATGTGAAAGCGCATTAGCTATTCTATTGGCCACACAGGGAATGTGGTGTGCGCGAAAGTTGATGCGGTAATCCAGGCAACGAGGCAACAGAAACCTAACGGGACAGGATGTAGCGCCCTGACCGTTGATTGCCTGGACCACGCCACGGTTATTGCACCAAAAAAAACACGTTCCTGTCGTGGAGACGGAGACCCCATAGTTCCAAGGCTACAATGATAGGAAAGAGTTCTAGAGTTAAGAGGTTGCGCACTAGACCATTCTGCTTCCACGACTGTGGCCAAGGGGAAACACACCATTCCCCCTGAAAGAAGAAACCGAAACCTTTCGAATCTGATGCGTTCATGTGTAAGTCCAGGGCCATGGTCGATATGTGCTGAAAGGGCCAAATTCTGCTACCATAGAAGTGTGCTAGGAAGCGCATCCAAACTCTCAAATCCACCCTGATTTCCTCCCCAGATGAATATGGGCTTAGGGCCGGTTTAGCCGGCTGTGACCAGTTCCAGCTTTCCACAAAAAACTCTGCTCATGGGTATTGCTCTGCAGAAGAAGTTCAGGGAGCCTAAGAGTGACTGGATTCTACGAAGGGTGCAGGAAGATGAGGATTGTATCTCCAAGATTAGATTTTCTAATTTCCTAATTTTATGCTGGGGTAGCCTACAGCAACTTTCGAAGGTGTCAATCTCAATGCTGAGAAACAATATTCTGGTCAGTGGTCCTTACATCTTGTGCTGGGCCACAGGAACCCCCATCGTGTGAAAGAACGCTTGGGCAGCAAAAAGAGTATCCACGCATATAGAGATGGACCCATTAACAGAAAATCGTCTAGATAGTGTGCTATCCCATGGTTGCCTGTTCCTGCTTGTATGCACCAATGCAGGAAGGAGCTGAACGTCTTAAAGAACGCTCTACAAAAAATACAAGAGGTGAAACCTCTGGAATCCAAAGGCGCCTGAGCGTGTATTGCGTCTTAACACAAAAACACCAGTAAGGGTTAATGTACAATCATCTATGTAAAGAAAGACAGTATGGTACATAATATACAAAACCTCAGTGCACTAAGAAAAAAGAAATTGCATAAATCAAAACATACAATATGCTCGAGTACCATGCGTTAAGCACTGTCCAATATGCTAGATGCACAAAGGTGAAAACTGTTCAATTCAAGTGTAATAGGCTGACTGCCTAATTTCAAAATGCAGATTGAGCTAGAACCAGGAACACAAGTCTTAATTGTTTTATCACATGATGAACAGACAGGCAGTGGCCCCCGCCAGAGTAAATAACAAATGGCTCGTGTATAAGTGAATAAAGGCTCAAATAATGCAGTCCTCTATATTCTGTTGTAAAGCGGTGTGCTTCATAAAACAACTTAATTTACAAGAAAATCTCAATGCTAAATCGCATATATAGTTCATATATAGAATGTCAATGTGTTATAACAAGAACAAGTGCTGATGTGGTATGTGGCAGTTGCAGACTGTGAGAAGAGCTGGTGGAGATTCTAAACACTTACCCAATTGGTGGGGATGTTTCTGTGTGTGGCGATCCCTTCAGTCTCTCCTTCTCTCAGCCGCACTCTATCCTGCCTCCAGATGTGCAAGCGTTTCCTGCTTGAAAGGTTGTGCATGTGCTTGCAGAAGTTTTCCTCTCACTGCAGTTATGAAGACGGTGGTTCTTCCTGTCTTAAAGAACACGCATGAGGCCAAACACCTTTCTATGTTAAATTTCTCTAGCATTTTAAACCCCATAAATTTGAAAGAGGAGGGGTGAAGCGTGAATGTAAAAGGGTTATAGGGTGTCTGGGGTTTTAATCTCTCTAGTAGTCTGGCTAATGTATGGATGACCATATAATAACGTTACTTATGACTATTACTGTGACAGGATGGACCGCCTATGCCACCCTGTCTGTTGTTGCTTGGAACCGGCTCGGCTTACTTTGCCACCGTTCCCTCTCGTTATTCCAAAATGTGCCCTCTTGCCACAGTAGGAGGGGCTTACAAAGGCTGCCAACCCTGGACTCCTATACCGGCATCCAGAATGGGGTTTCTTCTGGATAACTGATGCTGCTAGCGTATCTTGTTGCTGGTGTACCTGGGCTGCTACTCCTGACCTCTTACTATGGATCAGGGAAGCTGTGGATGGATGCTCCCCTGGCCTATCACACTGACCAGGGCTGTATGGGTAGCAGGCAGAGCGGTGGTACTGGAAAAGCTTGGGTCCAAACCTCAGAGATAGCCGGAGAAAGGATTAGATCTAGGGTCTAATCTGCAGGTCACAGGAATACAGCAATACTGAAGATGTTTTCAAGCAGGTCTTTGAAGCAAGTGATGTTTATTTACTCTCACACCGGTTAGAGGTACCAGTGATCAGGTCAGATGAAAATCAGAAAAACAAGTTTCCAATACAAGGTAGTGCCTTTTATACAATTTAGACACAGGCTATTTTTAGCATCAGGAAATAACCTGTTTACACAAACATGGATTTACATGCATTGCAAAGCCACTTTTACACTTAGCTGTGAAATTCTTAAAAACCTTGCTGTGATATCCTGGATATTATTTCAGAGTCAGGAGACCCACTAGCAAGTCAAAAGGTCTGACTGGCATGAATACTTCAGACAGACGCCGAATAGACATTCCCAAAGAAAAAAGTATAAACCTCAAAACAAGCCATTTCCTCACATCACAATACCCAAAAGGCTTCGTAAACAAAGGCTCATTGTATCAGATATATTCATCAAAAATAGGCATTTGCTTTAGAAAGGTTAAAACAGAAAAACCAAATTTTCTACCCTGGTCTCAGAAATAACGATTTCATATCTCAACATATACACAATATCAAACATAAGTGCTTGTGCAATTATATAAATAAGCAAACTGCTCTATTTCCTTTAACTAAATTCATACCAGACGTTATTTATCAGTGATCCAGTTACCGTCAACCAACTCCTGGGAAAGGTTGATTCTGATTTAACCTAAGAAATATAATTTTTATTTTCCTTTAAATTGACAGGACCAATATTCATATAATAACTTATGCTTATCTCTTCAAGAATAGCTGCAGTCAAGATATAGCTTCATTTAAAACATGTATTATTAATTAACATTCTAAGTATAAAATGTATGCATATATTATAAAACAGTAAACAGCATATTTATACAAACTCAACAGATTTCGTTTCATACAATACATTGCAGTCAATAGCCTGTTTGATAAATATATAAGTCATTGTGTATTTAACTTCCAAATTTTCTCACATTTATCTCAAAACTTCTACATTTATCCATCTATCATTTCATTTATCTCAAAGTCCAACAGCTATTATTCACTATCCACATTCCCTTCACATGGAAGCTTCTAGATGGCAGCCATTTTACAAGCATGGTAGCTTCTAGATCACCTCCATGTTGCCATATTAACAATTTCAATTTCTTCAGCAATAAACCACATTATTTCAAAGTTTTAAATTACATACTTCCTTTTAACAATCTGACCACTTCCTGAACAATACTATCAATGAACAGGGTCCAGTTCTTACACCTCTAATAATATACTTGTAAATCCACCACAATATCTATTTTACATAAAAGACATCTATTCTAAAAAAAATTGCAACAATGACAAATGCTACCATTTAAACCAACAATCCATCCTAAATATAACAGGAACTCCAGGAACTGTACAGCATTCCTGGAGTCAACACATTGTCAGCCATCTTAATCTCATGTGCTTGTAATGGCCTCATTTACTGCCAATGCAACTTTCATAGCAACAGGGCCCAGTTATTATTAGACTACATAATCACATACAAATCAGACTAACACCATACCGTTACCTATGTTATTTCTACACAGCATTGAAACACTATTGCAAGGCATGCAGTTATGCAACACTATCCATACCAAACCAAAGTCTAACTTTTGAAACCAACACAAACTCCAAATAACTCTTGCACTAACACCATTTTATCTGAACTCATCCAATTCCATTCATATTTTCCATCTGTATACAAACTTCCACATCTCAGCTACATTCTAACTCCATTTACAAAACATCACAAAACTATGTTTCCAGATTCACTCACCTTCCATTCAATTACATTTTTCCTACTAGCTAGGGCCTTCCCATGCCCCAGACAACTTACTTTCCGTTATATTCAGCTAGGAGCTGTGTCTGCAAGTCTTATCCGGATGGGAGCAGGACACCAAGAGAGCCTTTGTGCTCTTTGCTACATAACATAATACTTCTCTTCTGGGTGGAGTTTACCTTTCCACAGGAAACAAATCACAGTCTTTTACATGTTAATTTTGACCAACTAAACAGACTTGCACAAGCGTTCACAAACCTTCTGTTTGTATTGGGGGGAGGAGAGTTTTGTGCCTAGTCACCTTCTAATTCAATTGTGGCTGTATCTGTTCTTATGTTATAAAATGAAATATAAAATTTATATAATTATATTTTCTCCGTCAGTGAGTAACTGAAATGCGGATTCAGTATCTAATCTTGCCATCAAAGCGCCTACCTATAAATTCCTAATGAGTGACAGGGCTTTGTCAAATGATTGATTTGTCACTGTGCTAATTATGGGATCGATGGCGCCATTCACGGTGCTGCCTGGTGGTGGGATAGATGCTGTATGAGCATAAACATTCCGATGGTTGTCTTTGGTACTATTCCTTTACTGAGCATGGGAGGAGAGGGGAAGGGAAAGGGCCCAACATGTGTCAGAGGCTAACCACCTTGCTGACTTTCTGGGCCAGTATATTTGGGTAGAGGAGGGCCGATCATAGGTTCTTAACCAATCCTGTGGATATTCTTCTTTTGATGGGAAGTTTGAAACTGTCTCTAAAACCATAGTAAAGAAAGGAAGACTCAGAGGCGTTGGGGTACAGACACGGCCATCTATTCAGAACTGGGAGGTAAATGGGGGAGTAAGCCTTACATGTCAATTCCTGGGTTGCCACACCCTCGGCCAGTGCCTCTACTATTTTTTGGACATTCTTTAACGGGGTGGTCTTCATGACAATTTGAGCATATGTGTCTGTAATTGCAGGCTTCGCCTCTGCTGCATGATGCATTGTTGAATGCGAAGCATCTATTTTTATAGATATAGGGAGCACTACATCTCACCAGCTGTGTCTGGAGCAGCCACTACTGTGTCTGTAACCATCTCTTGGTCAGTTGTAAGGAGTGAAGTATCGGGTTGATTGGGAGTCGCCATCTGCAATGTCTCTCTTGCGTGTATCCATTCCTCGGGGGCTGGAGGATCTACCTGAAGAACTAGATGAGAAGAACTGTCAGTATTGGTATCCAGTGTAGTAAGTGGACTGGGTATTGGGGGGGTGGTAGGTTATGTGAGGGTAAATCCCACACCGGTAGGAACCCGGGTGGAGGTGGTGCACTACGAATGATCTGAAACTGGCATTGTGCATAATGACTTTGGGTATCCAGGACGGAGTATAGGCCCGGACTAGTGAAGGATAAGCAGGGATAGAAATAGGTGTATTGTCCTGAGGTGTATGGGTATGGAGCTGTCCAGGGATCATTGATGCGGGCCAGGATGACTACATCGGGTAAGGGGTACGGTAGTGAGCAATTAGTGGTTGTGGAACTGCTAGTCTGATGTAGTGCAGTGAGGGGAAAGGGCCATAAATCTCCTTGATCTAAGTGTTGAACTGGGGCTGGCAAGGGGAGGAGTGGCCCTACGTTTGTCCGTGTGGAAGGAATAATCAAGGAGCTGTGGCTGGTATCCGACCTGACTGATCTGGAGGTGGGGACTGTAAAGTTGGCCGCAGTTGCTGGCACTTGATGATCCGCCTTAGGGAAAAAAGTAAGGGTGGCAGATCGGGTGGAGGTGTGTCCCTGGACCCCAGTGGGTAATAAGCTGGCCCTCGTCCGACTGCGGACACAGGGCCGTGCATTGTGTCAGAAATGTGTGTGGGAGAGGATGACCTGCTCATGGCCGAGGGGGGCAGGTCAGATTGCTGAAGATATGCCGCTTGTGTGTTGCCCATTATTGGAACTGCGTCTCTATCTGGAGTGGCCATACCCTGCTGTGGCGGTATGGGGTCATATGTGGTAGGACCTAATCCCCTGTAAGGTGACTCTGTTGATGTGGGGGGGCACTGACTGTGCATTCCCTCCTCTCTGTACTTGTGCTGCCTCCACTGCTATGTTGCCCTGTTCTGGTGTTCCCTACTGATTTTGCACTGGCTGTTGGGAAGGGGGGGGGGGGTGGCGGGGAAGGGGATCCCTTCTCTCGCGCCCTTCCTCTCACACAAGAAGAGACAACCGCCATACTGGAAGTGGACGCGGCCGCTCTCTGGTATCCTCTTTCTGCTGACTTCGTGCAGGTAGGATGAGCTGCGGTGGCTGGGTATGATCGGCCGGATGGGGGGGAGTCAGCTGTGCATATCTGGTGGGGATGGCTCTGGACCTCTTGGGGTGTGACATGGCGCTGGTGAACGGAACTTGCTAAAGTCAAGGGATGGCTGTGATGGTTAGGGAGGATCGTGAGGCAATATTAGTGTGTTTAAGGCATGGAATGGCAGGCAGGGAGAAGAAAACGGGGATTATATGTGGAGCAACACAAATGGGAACTTAAACCTGGAAGTAGGGGTAAAAGGTGTTAAGATAAAGGTTCTGTAGTAAAAGTAATAAATAGAGTGTTTGATAGCATTAAGGATTTTAAAGATACTGATCCTCTACTTGAAACACGATCCTCCTGTCATCAGAACTGCAAGCAAAATGGGACCACTCCCAGGGGGTTGAAAGCTTCTATCAGGAAGCATGAACACTGGGCTACTATTGACTATTCAGTTTCTGGGAACAATTAACTCCTTGAGGGTAAGTGTATACACAAACGCATCATTTTAAAAGCGTTCAGCTTACGGCTTCTCTTTTCCATAGTTTGCTTGGTTCCAGTGCGATGAAAGCAGGAATTTTGCTGGCAACTACATCTATCTGTTATTGTTATTGTAGTATTGATCTGTGGAATAAAACATTTTAAAACTTAAAGAATGGTTGCAAGGCACAAAATACTATAGTTTTGAAAATGGTCTCAATTTTATTTTACCTCTCAACGGGCACATTAGGTTTATTTGTAGGATGGCTGAAAATATTTGTTCAGCATGTAACTTAAAAAAGTGACTATTACTATATACATGAAAGAAAACAAGGAGAGCGCTGATACTGGTATCGGTATCAGGGTTCTCCTTGTTTTCTTTTCTATGTTATCTCTTAATTGGGTACAGATCCCATGGTGTGGTGAGCTCCGGTCCAGATTAGCACTGTTATATAATATTTGTCATTAGCGCCCATTTCTCTCTATATATCTTTATTACTATATATAGAGGTATGAGAGCTATTATTTGGAATGCTTGATTTAAGTGTTTTACCATCATTTGGAGGATCAGTAATTTTAAAAGGACCCCTGTATTTCCCCACACTATCCAGACATTCCCCTCCTGAATAAACTGTTTGCTCCACACAGTACCTGCAGAAGGAAGCATTTAGTGATAATGCCTGTGGGGCTCATACTGAGTTGGGTGTACACACATTTGCATAACAAAAATATGCAAATTTGTACTGTAAATGTCATCATCATCATCATTTATTTAGTGCCACTAATTCCGCAGCGCTGTACAGAGAACTCACTCACATCAATCCCTGCCCCATTGGGGCTTACAGTCTAAATTTCTTAACACAAACAGACTAGGGTCAATTTGTTAGCAGCCAATTAACCTACCAGTATGTTTTTGGAGTGTGGGAGAAAAACCACACAAACACAGGGAGAACATACAAACCCCTCACAGATAAGGCCATGGTCGGGAATTGAACTCATGACCCCAGCGCTGTGTGGCGGAAGTGCTAACCACTAGGCCACTGTGCTGCTAATTTTCTCACTTTTACACATATTTTCATTTCTGTCTTTTCCTTTAATTTTTTCTTTGTTATCTTCCTATTGATTTAATCTTTATCTCCTGCTCAGGTGTATTGTATTTGTTCTTTTCTTCCCATTTAATACTCTGTTCTATTGTCTCTATTTCTCTATTTTAAATTTACTCCTTTTCTGCTGTAAGGCAGAAGTGCTAGCCACTAAGCCACCGTGCTGTCCAACAGTGAATCCCTATGTCTGTATGCAGATCTGACACTAGTAAATGCAGACTAAGTACAGTAAGAGCATGTTTGTGCAATTGCAAACTGAAGAGCATGTTTGTGCACGGAGATGCGTACAAGTCTGTAAGTAGCCACATCACTTGCGGGTGACTGAGGGCTGATGACAGCTTTAAGCACTAGCTACACACTTATGATTGGCTGATTGTGGTTTCACCTCTGAAGATTTCTTCATTGTTAATGCCTATATTATATGAATTTGTGGATATATTAGAATTAATGTTTTGCTACTTTCATTTGTACACGAAAGCAAAGATTATATCTGCTTTATTATAGAATCTAATAAGGAATTTGTTTTTTGGTCACCCTTGTGACCAGTTTTGGAAATCTGTTGGACTTACACTTTGACAGAGCATTGTTTGAACCCATGTGCGATCTAACGATCTAATGAGTGCATGTTTGACCCCAAACTAAAGAGCTCTACAGCCCTAATTGCTTATTTCCATCAATAAAGGGTTGTCGTGGTTCCATAATGTTGTTTGATGCATTTTCCTGGCTTGGTTTGCGTACGTACATTCCCTTAAATGTCACAATCAATCCTAATTGCTACTTAATGGCACTTCATCCATCCTCACCATATTGTAGCATTTTTTTTTGGCAGAGCGTCTTCTAGGGACCCCATGAACAGAGCATGTGTGGGCAAACACAAAAATTAGTTTGAGGAACGTCACTTTGATATTATCCACGTGTCCTGGCCTTTCCAGGCACCAAATCAGAACCCACTGCGGATTTATGACATATTCTGGAAAAACACATGACACCCGCCATCAACTAAACATCAGGTAAGAGCCTTTCTTGTAGAAAAATAGTGCTCGATCCCTCCTGTACAACAACAGATATTGGTAAACTCAATGCCATGGCGCATTAAGGCCAAACTGGTCGTGTGGTAGACCATCACCCTAGTAATTGACTTTATGTTATTGGCTTCTATTTGTTTTTCAATTACCTGTCATTATCTGATATGTATGAACAGTACCACTTCTCCTGAATAATGGATGTGATGTTCAGCATCTACTCTCAAGTTCAGAGCATTGTGTGCACATTTTAACAATAAGAGGGCCCCATCTCTTATCAATGCCCTTGGCCCCATTTAGTGTGAAAACAGCTCTGACTGTGGTGTGCACAGCAATTCCATAGTGTTTTTATGGATGGCTGGTGGCATCATATGAATAAATGATGATGATAATTATATGATATTACTGTTGGAGGCTTCAGTCATGGCCATTTTATTTAAATTTTGTGTTGATGGTATGTACAGATTTTTGCCAGTTTGAATACCCTTTAATTGGTTGTTATGATTTTAGGAAAAAGTTTTATTCTTACTACTGGCGTTTTCATACATGTATTATGCTTGGTCTGCAAATATTCCACTTGTTTATAGAAATGTGTACAGGTATTTGCTTACCGATCAGAGAATGTTCAATATATATATTTTGCATTGCATTGTATGAAATAATTTCTCATTTTGTCAGAGAAACATTTACAGATATCTTATGCATTTATTTGTATATTTACAAGTAGTTTGCTGATCATAGTAAGCTCTCAAGAAAGTATATATATTATAATAGCAAATAATCAATACCACTTAATGTTCCACTGTGTGCTTACAGTATTTGATTGGTCCCTGGACATGATCCAATCAGTGGAAATATATTGATGAAGTAACATGTCCATTTAAAATGCACACACAAACTGACCATGCATATTAGACAATACAATTCCACAAACCTAATGTATTTCCTTTGAATGTTGTTTGTATTTCACAGTAGAGGAGTATGCATCAAATAGAATATATAACAATCTTACTGGCTGACCATTCTCTTATTAATTATCAATTTTATTTACATAGCTCCCCAAAATTCAAAAATCATAAATAAAATGAGACGCACCCCTGATTCACTGATTGTGCTGGGACAAATCCCTCAGACCCGTGGCCCTGCATTCATTCAGCAGGCCACAACCCTTTTGTAAGCTACACATTGGGACTGTTGGGGGTGAATTTAACTTAGTGCTAAAATCTGAAATTTGTATATCTTGTAGGCTCTAAAATACAGAAAGACATACTTTCCGACTTTGATAGATGGAGCTCCGGGAGATGCCAGTTAGGGGCGTGGTGGGCGGACATGGGCGCGGTCAACCGCCGCATAATTTTGACCCTGACCCCTGCGACGAGATATGGCCATAATGATGCGGTTCCCCGTGAATCACATAATTGAGGCTCCCATCCTGCCCACTTCATTAGGAAGTGGGCAGGATGCGGGAGTCCGGGAGATCAAGTGAAAGGAGAAACAGGCTGCTGCAGAGAAAGTTTACACAGGTGAAAATGTAAAGTAATGACAAAATTCCTTCAAGAGCAGATATTCATGTAAGGTGGAAATTAATCTGGTTTTTCAGGCTATTCGTATTTTGTAAGAAATATTATGTAAAATGTATAACTACATTTCAATGAAGGATATAGTGGTGGTATGACAATGTTCTTCAGACCTTTTTAGAGATAGCAAACTAATAATATCCAGATTGGGGCATATAAGTGAGGAGAAATTGTGCAATATAGGAACTATTCCGTTTAGGATTATTAAATAAGTACATTCATTTTGTACTTGCACTCCTGAATATTGAAAGCTTTTAGAGACAGGATTGTTGCTTTAAGTGATGTATCAGGTTAAATTTACAAGAAGCCCATAAGGAACAGGAAGCAAGTATTTAGAATTCAGAATGGATACATTGCCGGAGTCCAATCCTTAGACAAGACACATAGTTCATCTTATTATCTTGTTATCATTCTGGACCTGTCTAAAGTCTGTACTGTGGTAGGAACATAGCAACATCACAGGAATATAAAATCACCAGCTTTGCCTATAATATCACATGTTAAAGATCATGCTGACCTCAGATTATGCTTTCAACTCAAAAGTCCATTAACAAGTTTCTCCCAATGTTATTTTTGCCTTTTTAATTACAGTGTCTTATTATAAATATTACGTGTTTAAAGCACATTTTTCAATGTAACTTTGATAATACAAAAAATAAGGTAAGGGAATGGACCTATACATATGCACTTTCTGACAAGTGTTTAATTTGCATCAATTTGGACATCTTCTAGTGCATTTATAAGCGTTAACAGTACGATATAATAGAGTTCTATGGGAGCACTCGTTAATTACATACACTACACTATGCTGCAGGGGGCTTTAAGAACACACAAGGACATAGTGCAAGGTTTTGTCCAGCTTTTATTTAGCAATGATTTGCAAGAACCAAAACCAAATAAAAATATTGTGAACACTGTTAGATGAGAAGTAAACACAACCAATGAAAATAAATGTTTATATGGATTATAACAGCGGTTCCCAAAGTCTGCGCCGCGGCTCCCAGGGGTGCCGCGGCGCTGTCACTGGGGTGCCGCGAGCCAGACATAAAAAAAAGAGAAGACAGAAACTTACCAATCAGCGCGGCGCCAGGACCCAGCAGCCTCCTCTCTCCCGCAGCAGCTGTCACTGACGTCTATATTCAGTGACAGCTGCGGGAGAGAGGAGGCTGCTGGGTCCTGGCGCCGCGCTGATTGGTAAGTTTCTGTCTTCTCTTTTTTTTATGTCTGGCGTGGGGCAGAGTGAAAAGGATGGTGGCAGCGGAGGGGGACAGTGTGGCTGCGGAGGGGGACAGTGTGGCTGCGGAGGGGGACAGTGTGGCAGCGGAGGGGGACAGTGTGGCAGCGGAGGGGGACAGGGTGACAGGTGGCAGCAGAGGGGGACAGTGTGGCAGAGGAGGGGGACAGTGTGGAAGCGGAGGCGGACAGGGTAACAGCAGAGGGGGACAGGTGGCACCGGAGGGGGACAGTGTGGCAGCAGAGGGGGACAGTGTGGCAGCGGAGGGGGACAGTGTGGAAGCGGAGGGGGACAGGGTCACAGCGGAGGGGGACAGTGTGACAGCGGAGGGGGACAGTGTGGCAGCGGAGGGGGACAGGTGGCACCGGAGGGGGACAGTGTGGCAGCGGAGGGGGACAGGGTGACAGCGGAGGGGGACAGGGTGACATCGGAGGGGGACAGTGTGGCAGCGGAGGGGGACAGTGTGGAAGCGGAGGGGGACAGTGTGGCAGCGGAGGGGGACAGGTGGCAGCGGAGGGGGACAGTGTGACAGCGGAGGGGGACAGTGTGGCAGCGGAGGGGGACAGGTGGCACCGGAGGGGGACAGTGTGGCAGCGGAGGGGGACAGGGTGACAGCGGAGGGGGACAGGGTGACATCGGAGGGGGACAGTGTGGCAGCGGAGGGGGACAGTGTGGAAGCGGAGGGGGACAGTGGGCAGCGGAGGGGGACAGTGTGGCAGCGGAGGGGGACAGGTGACAGCGGAGGAGGACAGGTGACAGCGGAGGGGGACAGTGTGGCAGTGGAGGGGGACAGTGTGGAAGCGGAGGGGGACAGTGTGGAAGCGGAGGGGGACAGGGGGCAGCGGAGGGGGACAGGTGGCAGCAGAGGGGGACAGGTGGCAGCAGAGGGGGACAGTGTGACAGCGGGGGGGGACAGCAGGCAGTGGAGGGGGACAGTGTGGCAGCGGAGGGGGACAGTGTGGCAGCAGAGGGCAACAGTGGGCAGCAGAGGGGGACAGTGTGACAGCGGAGGGGGACAGCGGGCAGCAGAGGGGGGCAGCGTGACAGAGGGCTGCAGAGGGGACAGCGTGCCTGGGGGTAGAGGAGGGGGACAGCGTGGCAGAGGGCAGAGGAGGTGACAGAGGGCAGAGGAGGGGACAGCGTGACAGAGGGCAGAGGAGAGGGACAGCGTGACAGAGGGCAGAGGGAGCAGCGTGAGAGAGGGCAGAGGAGGGGGGACAGCGTGACAGAGGGCATAGGAGAGGACAGCGTGACAGAGGGGGCAGAGTGCCTGGATGCAGAGGGGGCAGAGTGCCTGGATGCAAAGGGGGCAGTGTCCCGGGATGCAGAGGGGGCAGTGTCCCGGGATGCAGAGGGGGCAGTGTCCCTGGATGCAGAGGGAGCAGTGTCTCTGGATGCAGAGGGGCATTTTTGCATACAACTAAATAAGTATTTTTGTCGTGACCTAAATACTTATTACAATTTTTTGACCCAACTAATTCTAAAACAGGACTGCTCAGTAATTATTTTGGAGGGGTGCCTTGAAAAAATTTGGAGACTCTAAGGGTGCCATGAACTGCAAAAGTTTGGGAACCACTGGATTATACGCATCTGTGAAACTATGTCTGTATGACAGAGACAAAAGGGCAGAGTGGGCAATGCCCCGGGCCCCTAGGTTCAGAGAGCTACCTTGATCTGGATGTACAGTGGTCCCAGTAAAAGTTACATCTAGTTAGAACTGCATTCTATTATTACATATTTATCATTTTAGAATGCTATTTTAAATGACATAAGTAATTGTGATTGTTGAAACCACTTTTGGACTAGGTATCGTGTGCCTAAATTTAATACTACATACAAATCAATTCACAGTTTAGTTGAATTTTGTTAATGGTTTTGATACATCAGAGAGAAATCCACTAACTTCCTTATTTTTGGCACCAGGCTAGTAACTGCCCAGGGCTCCAGATGAGAACAATATGTTAACACTCCAGAACTCTTGGTGAACTCAGTTCAACTCTCATACCAGCTGAATAGTACAGAAGTGAGGGCACATAAGCAGTAGAGTGTATGTAATTGTTGAATTGACTCATGTACTTTTAATTATGTTCTAACTGTAAGCAGCTACTTGGCATTCAGTCAATGTTTCATTTTAAAGCTTATGCCAAACCTATGCCTGGTGTGAATGAACGTGTTTACACTAGCAATCATAGGATGTGGTACCAAAGAAGGCTCTGAATCTAAGGCAAACAATTAACTATTGTAAATGTATTTTCTTAACATGCCTAGAAAGAATACAGGTGCTTAAGTATCTTAGTACTACCTTGGAAGGAATAATGGGAATCCATGCCAGGTAATTTGTGAACAAACTAGCACTGCAGAAATGCATGTAACTGCAAGTTTAAACTTACTCAATTTCAGTAGGGTGGTTTATAAAGATCAATATCTTGTGGTCTTTTGTCTTTCAGAGAGCCAGCTATCATACATTCATACCTAACAATTGACCCTAAGTCAATGGCTATTGTTAGAATTCTGTGTTCCCTTACTCCATTCCCCATAGGATTTGAGAACACAATCAATGTGTAGGGGTAATATACAACTCTGATTGGATGCTTCTTCTCACTGATGACATAAGCTCACTCAGCATGTCTATTTAGCTGTAAATCACATTATGAGAAACGGAACATATTAAGGGAAAAGGAGCAGAATATATTGAAACCTTGTATTAGTTTCTGATGCATTCATTACAAAGGAAAAATAACTAATAAAAAATATTTTGCAATAAACTTTAGAGTATAGATGCTCAGGCTCGGTTCCCCGAGAACCGAACACACCCAATCTTAGCAGATCCGAGTGGGTACTTTTGCGCGCCCTCAGAATTTAAAACGTCGGATCTCGGGAGTTTTGCATTCTATAAGTACCGCCCTCCAAGGTGATCCAGCGCCATTTCACAGAGGGACACAGAAGGGGTAGCAAGGTTCTTGGCAGTCTCTAGTGCAGTTGGGCAGTGTCATCAGGGCCAGATTAAGGGAATGGAGGCCCCTGGGCTAAGGGGGCCTCCATTCCCCGTGAGGGCCCCCTCCCCGTGATCTGAGCCGCCCCTCCCCTCCCCGGTGATCCGAGCCGCCCCCCCCTCCCCCTTTCCGGCACTTACCTCCGTCTCCTCCGTCTCCTCCTTCCCCGGCACGCTGTACACTCTTTACTGAGGAGATCTTGTGAGAGTGAGACTCACGAGATCTCCTCAGTAAGGAGAATACAGTGTGCTGGGGAAGTACTGCAGTGAAAGTGCTCAGCAGCACTGATCGGGCTGGGGGTGCCCCCGCCCCCGACCGATCAATACTGCTGCTGAGCACTTTCAAGGGCCCCCTGGATGCAATAGGCCCCTGGGCTGTAGCCCAGTTAGCCCTATGGTTAATCCGGCCCTGAGTGTCATAGGTAGAAAAGAAAGAGAAGGGGTAGCAGTGTTCTTCAAAGTCTTCAGTGACATCCAGGAGAGCTCCATTGCTCCATTGCTAATTGTGATTGCTGAAATAGAAATAATAGGGCTGGCATTCTTGGTGTAAATCTGCAGTTACTACTGTGCCATAGCTCACTCAGAAACAGGAGAGGTGGCAGGGTTCAGTCCTGAAACAAAAATTATAATATTAAGGCTGTCAGTGTTCTTAAAAGTCTCCAGTGACATTCTACTGTGCCATAGCTCATACAGAAACAGGAGGGGTGGCATTGTTCTTGCCACTCTCCAGTCTCAGCCATGATGATACTAATCCCTCTACCGCATGTGCTAAAGTCTATGTTAAAGTGCATAGTGGTTTTAAGTCAGGGAAACAAAAATGTAAAATAAAAAGCTTGTACCTTTTTAAAGAAAAAAACACCTCTCTAATAAATGTGAATGTTTACTGTAGAAAAACATAAAATTGCCAACATGCCATTCTACCCAAAATATTACAATGCTAAATCATCCCGCTGGAATCCACCATCACAGAAGTCTGTGTACTTTGATGTAATTGCTGGTAATGGCCTTCTTGATGGAATTTGTAGTTTATTTTACGGAAGAGCTGTCAGGATTTTTGGGCAATTCTTTTAGACCAGACCAAATGTCTAAATTTTGTGCAGACTCATCTGCATCACCACTGGGTTTCTTGGGAAAGCTAAGCTTTTCCCGAGAAGTAGTTGCCAGAGAAACTTAAGACTGAGTAGACGTCATTACAAGATGTTGATACTTAATCTACAATTACAATATAGTTAGCAGATTTACTTTTATTTCATCTGTAAAATTTCTCTAGCTGCTTCTCAAAAAGTATAATTTTGTATAAAGTTATTTCCGAGCAGCAATTTCCAGAGAAACTGAAAGAGAAAACGTAATTGTGTCCTGTACTACTTGAGCTGTCAGCTTGCTGACCAGGAGCTCATTGAATCTCTTGAGGTCTGGGTCAGTTGGAAAGAAACAGAAGACATAGCTCTTAAACCTAGGATCCAGATGTTGATAACTCTTGGATCCTGGAGAAGCGAATAAAGTACTTAATCTACTAGTCCCAAATAATTAGCGTAATTGCTTTATTTCATTTCCTCTTTCAATTTCTCTTGCTGCTTTTTAAAAAGTCTAATTAGGGGAATCATTTCACTCAACAGTGTCTGCACTCTCTTCACAGGTGACTACTTTGAGTGGTTTCAGCACATTGCACAACACGGAAAGAATTCTCCAGTGCGCTGGAATAAAGTACATTCCCCATAAATTCTATTCTTCTTGCAGCTGCTGCATTCTCCTACATGCTGTTGCAGAATCCCGAAAATGACCCTAAACTGCAACTGTACTGTGCAGCAGCATCAGTACAGTTGAAGCTCCATGTTATTGCCAGGAGGAGGTGTTCACAAACAAACCATGTTGAAATGTTGCAGAGAAAGATGCCACATAGCTGAATCCTCTCTAATTACAGCAGAGAGCTTACCATAATGATGGGTTATTGATAACCCTGTTGTAGCCCTCTCCAGCTTACAGCAAAAAATGGTACCCATTGGAATGACTCAACAAGCGAAATTCAGAAGCCCAAGAAGGGACTGAATTTGTTTCAAATTAGCCTTGCAAACTCCAGCGAACAAATCCAACATACCCCGGAGTTTAGCTACTTTTTCTCCTGTGTTTTAATTGCAATACACAATACAATAATTTTATAGTCAGCCCTCAGTCTTGCCTACTGCAACCATTACTCCCATGACCCTAAACAAGGACTAGGCAGAAAACAATAATTTCTGGCACACCGTAGAACCACTTGACAAGTTGACTCTCTATCAAGCTTCGCCAGCAATGC
This sequence comes from Mixophyes fleayi, assembly GCF_038048845.1. NCBI lineage: Eukaryota > Metazoa > Chordata > Amphibia > Anura > Limnodynastidae > Mixophyes > Mixophyes fleayi. The sequence goes on from NC_134402.1 coordinate 378,675,069, forward strand.
GCCAGATCCAAACCACTGTACCAGCATCAATACATCCTCAAAAGATTGATGCACAATTGTACAATCAGCATCTGCAATCGCATAGTTCACAGACATACCAGGAGGACGTGACAAATGTTGTATGAATCTAAATTTTCCCAGTTCATTTTTTGGAATGACATCTACAGGTAAAACAACCAAACCCTGAAAAGGGCCACACATTCTGCCTAAGCTTACCTCCTTATCCACCTTTTCTTGGACAATTAACAACATTTCACGTGCAGATTTCAAATTTTTAGGTGGACCAACATGCAATCTCCCATTACCAGGCAATTTAAAACCACTAACGAAACCATCTCATAGAATTGTTGCAGCTTGCCTATTGGGATACCAACCCAACCATTTTCCCAATACAATACTATGGGGGAGAAAGCTTTAATGAGCAGAAGCCCCTGCACTGGGTTGTTCTGTGGGACCTGGGCCGTTCCTCTTATTGCAGTATCTCCTTGGATGTCCTCCCCCACATGCAGAACATGCATGTTTAAAACTGCAGGATGCCCCCTTTGCACAATGACCACCAATATAGGCAAAACATCTGCCCCGAGCTGAAAATGACAGCCCATATCTACCATGGTTTTGCTTTTTTCTTGTCACACCCACATCATGCATTCCTGTTCTAGGCTGCATCACCTCAAGATACTCCTCAACATCCCTGGATCCCAAATCCATAACTAGCATACAATCCTGCTTCTTGCGAAAGGCCTCATCTAAATGCCTCAACATGTTACCTTTAGAGCGTATGTATATCCCTTGTATCAAATAGATGTACTTTATGACATTCATATGTTCCTCCGACCTGGTTTCCAAATAGCATGCAGCAATGACAAGCATACCTTACAACCAAATTGTAAAATTACATTATGCTTCCTTACCAATGCCAGAGCATGACTTTGCAGCAGAAAATACAGCCTTTGCCTTACTAGTGATGATGAACATGTCTACAAAAACTTCCAGTGTGAATCTTACTATGCAATTTACATCTAATGTCCCCAAGGAACGCTGTATTGGCACAGTGCACAACATCATGGCCCTCTATTCTGCCTAGGGTGCTTTCCCCAGCAGCCCTGGCATGGCGACGAGCACCGCCCCATTTTCTCTCTCTAGCATCCGAATCAATTTTTTATCATTACTCCTGGATCCATTGGAAACATTACTTTCAGAAGAACCCACCTCCGAGTTAACACCAGAAACAACATCATCGACATGCTCACCAGCTGCAACTGACTCTCTGTGCACTTCACTGATAACTTGCAATGTTATTCCATGAGCAGACATGAATGCACCTTCCAAGATAGCTGAGCCAGAGAAAAAGCTGCATATAATGAGGTGCCCTTGATGCTGTGATGCAGGCTTAAATGTTTTGATCAAAATATAAACTAATACCTCATGTCTTCAATTTGCTAGATACATACAGATATGCAGTGTAAAAGATAACCGCTGACAAATGTCTAATGTTTTGTATACAAGATAGTTGAGTGCCTACTCCTGTGTCGTGATGTTGCATGTCCGGCTAAACCTGCAGCGGAATAAACAGAAACAGAGCTCCCCAGATCAGGAGCTCCAAGACACAACTGGTGGTGTTGAAGTGACTAGTTATGCAGTGGGCTCCAACAAATTTGACCCAGTAACAACAGCCTGACCTGGTTACTGATCTGTAAGGGTGAATGTGGAAGCAACCATGCAGGGCGCAACCAGAGGAGCATCCCCAGTAACCAACAGCATGGTTCTATTGGCCAGGGACACAGAGGACATGAAGCTAGAGGCCTGTGTTAAATTGGACCTTTTGAGACTAAAGATGACATTGCTTGTGGAGGAGGGGCAAACGACAATATATTACAAGTAGTCCCTCTGCAGGCTGTACCTAAATTTGAGCCCTGTATTTGACTAGGGCTGGGATCAAAAGCTCTCCAACGGTTTGGTAAAGTTCCAACATTTAAAAATGGATTGCTTTGACATGTAGAATCAATAAAATAATGGCCATAATCATTAAAAGGGACATAACTAGGAGGAAAACCAAAATGCTGTCCAGAAAATTGGCAAGGGAAAGAAGACACACAATGATTAAATAGAAACCAGCCGTAACTAACACCCTGCCAAGGTAAAGTGGGCTGTGAAAAAGCAGGATATAATGGCCTGCTAGATACCTGGCCAGTAGACCAAGGTAATATATAACTGGGATGGAGGAGCCCAGGTCTCCAAAGAGGGAGAGGAGGAATGCAGATAATGCTGCTGGGATGCAGGTATGCAAGATAGCGTTGTGGTAGAAGCACAGATAATGGTGGTGGGAACTTTGTGCTTGCAATCATGGCAGAGGCAGGCATAGCACAAATAGGAGTACTCTAGCTACAGTGACAGAAGCACGCGAAACTTGCAACAGGGGTGAGGGGCATTATAAACAGGGTTGGGAAGTTGAGACGAAGTGACATCAGGACTGAGAAACAAGGGTGGGATCAGTGCAGGTAACAAGCCTTGCTGCAAGTGTGCCAGAATATCATGAGCAACTTATTTATCCATGTGTAATGTATTTAATCCAACAGTACTTGCTGCTTGCGCAGCAGGAGCTAGCAAATAAATAACTTTGTTATTGCCCTGAGAATCTGTGGGAAGGGTGGACATGGAAGGAATGCAAACCCCATTGCTATCAATGTTGGAGTATAAAACTTTTCTTTTCCCTGTGCCAGAACCGTGGAACATACTGCAGTCATCAATAGAACTAACACTCGTGAATCGGCGTACCTTTTGGGAGCGGGTGCATCACAAATTGGGGCCTATCGACCATCACTGGCGTTTATATTGATCATTTGCTCGGGAGGAGATGAACCTAAATTGGACGGCGGCCTGATCCAGCGCATGTGCGCATAAATGGCTTTGCGCATGTGCAGTGACCCATAAAGCAGTGGCGCACAGGGCAGGCACTCCTAGTTTGTCAAGCTCCCGGCAAGGGAGGGGGACATTGGGGGCAATATACAATGAGTCCTTGTACTGGACTCGCCACCTGACAATGGCAGAGATACCCAAGGTAACCTCGATGAGGGGATGCGGGAGAACCTGTGGTCTCTTTGGGTGCGACATTGCTAATGATGCTGGGGTGGAGCTAAAAGGGGTGACTAGAAATAATTCAGCAAAAAAGGAGTAAATTTAAAATAGAGAAATAGAGACAATAGAACAAAGTATTAAATGGGAAGAAAAGAACAAATACAATACACCTGAGCAGGAGATGAAGATTAAATCAATAGGAAGATAACAAAGAAAAAATTAAAGGAAAAGACAGAAGTGAAAATATGTGTAAAAGTGAGAAAATTAGCAGCACAGTGGCCTAGTGGTTAGCACTTCCGCCACACAGCGCTGGGGTCATGAGTTCAATTCCCAACCATGGCCTTATCTGTGTGGAGTTTGTATGTTCTCCCTGTGTTTGCGTGGGTTTCCTCTGGGTGCTCCGGTTTCCTCCCACACTCCAAAAACATACTGGTAGGTTAATTGGCTGCTATCAAAAATTGACCCTAGTCTGTCTGTCTGTCTCCCTCTCTGTGTGTGTGTGTGTGTATTAGGGAATTTAAACTGTAAGCTCCAATGGGGCAGGGACTGATGTGATTGAGTTCTCTGTACAGCGCTGCGGAATTAGTGGTGCTATATAAATAAATGATGATGATGATGATGATGATAATAATGCACAGTGATAACACTATCCAAAATACTTACCAACCAGGTCAGTCAGGCTATACTCACCAGGAACTTTCAAGAAGGCAAGAGAAATCCAACTGCCACTTACCGCCCTTATAAGCCTTCTCTAGCGTAGCCCCTCCTAAAGCCCTAAGCCCTAAAACTGATTGGCTAATAATTACTAACCATTCAATGCCAAGTTAACTCTTGCTAAGCTCAACACTTCATCTTCAATATAACAACCTCAGTGTTTATGGTACTTCGCGACAATTCCTGCCCTCTGTTATCCTATTTATCTTTGAGAGCGTTGCTTTTAAGTTGAAGTGTGGTGTACTGAGGCTCCCTGCACCTTTTTTTTGCTTTCTGCACAAGTCGAATGCTTTGAGTCAATGAAATGTCCTCTACTGGCCTTACTGAATGCAGGTACAAGCACCAGCTAACTTCCACTTATCAAAAGCTTTCACGTTTGGCATAGTGACCCTGACATTTGATCTTTGAATGTTCCTTATACGGTAGTGAGTACCCTTCATAAGATGCCCCGAAAACCATTTGTGAAATAAAGAACTGTGTGTTAAAGACACATGTGTGTTACAGGAACTTGAAGTCAGTACTGTTAGTACTTGTTAAAGTAAGTGGAAAAGATAGAGGAGCATTTAATTTATATGACAGATGTTTTAAACGTCTTATGCTGAATTTCAGTATGAGTATGTCACAATGTATTGACTTGAGCTCATAGTTTTTTAATGACATTTTAGACAAAAAAGAACCACACTGTGCACCTGACACACTTTGTAGAAAACGTACACGTGAAATATGTGCTACAAAAATTTACGTGTTTATTCTCAGTTGCACATATTGTAAGATATATGAAACTCAGCACGATATGTTAAATGTGTCTGCAAAAAGATCAGTTTGAAGCGGATCAAGATATGCTTATGATGATGACTGGTATTTATTGTGTGATTTAAAATAATAAATAAATGTAAAAAAAAAAACTGCATGTGCCCCTTCTCAATAAGGTCCAAGCACCAGCATACTCTACCAGTTTATGGCTGCTGAGGCTTGTAAGGACCAATAGTACCACAAATGAAAATGCTTTTAAACATATTTCACTCCAACACCCATTGGCCTGGGGTGTTGTGAGATGCTCAAGTATTCCAGCTCGAGGCTGAACCTGAGTTTTTTTTCCACAGGTCAAATTCCTTTAGGGAATTCAGCAGGCTGGGGCTGGGTCCCACTATAGCAGAGAGACCCCATGCTGCAAATCTGCAAGCAAATGTAGGCGTATGATGCATAGGATATGCACAATGCATGTGTGCAATATAAAGTAACATCAAAACGCATGAAAGAAATATTACATAGATTAACTACTCTTCATACTATAATTTTAGCATTTTTTCAATCTTTTATTTTTACATGAAACATATATCAGGATGTTCTTTATGTCTACTGTACATATAATGACTTTTTACAGTTTCTCTTGCAAACACATGTTCTGGCATACATACATGGCAGTGATCACTATCAATCCACCCTTACACCAGCCCTGTAGCTGGTGCAAGTGATACAGCTAAAAAACATGTACCTCGGAGATGCCCAGAGCTTGAATCGGACGAATGTCCATGTGTTTAACCTTGGGACGCCCATACATCACAGTGCCTATATGCGTCTGCCCTTTCCCTCCCCCACTCTACCTTACAAATCGTAGGCAGTCAAAAGAGTCATTTGCGTTTGGACTTGGATTGCATGCACTTGTGTTCACTGTTGAAAAATCAGTTCCTGAGCGTGTGCAGAGCAATTTCACGCAAGATATGGCTCACTACAGGACTTAACGTCAAAGATGAATCAGGCCCATAATGTCTAGCATTACAATGCCCACTAATGCAGAGACTACTTCCATTATGGCAATCAGTTCCTAGGTCCCAGTTGCCCCAATCAGGTGAGTGGTGGGACCAGTGGTTACATATATTTCTATTTTTTATGAAACCTTTTCTTTGAGATCCTAAAGAGGATTACTTCACAGATCTGCGCTCCAAGACCAAAAGTAAAAAGGTGCTTTCCCATTGCTATTGTCTCATTAGTAACAATCAAATATGTAATACAATTATTTGGTATGTCATGGTTGAAGATTATTCTGTTAAAATTAAAGCAATTCACAAGCAGATTTACGGCCTGCAGTCTCTTTTCTTCACCTTCCTGGTAAAGGGTTTGTATCCAATCCCATCAAGACAATGCCCAGGACAAAATAGCTGATTTCCACTGAAAACTAGGGTGGAAAAGGAGAATAAGCATATTTGGCTTAATTAATTGAAAATATACATTTTTTTCTCTAAGTGATGACTCAAAACATTACTAGGCACTAAAACAACTATGTCTTATCCAATATTTTTTATTATATATTAAAAAAAAAATAATATAGGTGTGTAATATGGTTTCTACTGAACCCAGGAATACAATGATTTCCTAATCATTGCTTTCTGATGCTTGGTTGTACCTTTAATAGAAGGGCTTAGCATTTTTATGACATAAACCATCAAATGAGGGTAAAGTTATGTGCACCAGAGAAAGGGCGAAAAGGATTAAAGGTTTAAAGTGACATTTATTGGTATTTCTGTTTCTATCGGGATGAATTAATTACACCTGTGGATACCAGTACCTGCTCGCTGTCACCTCTGTCTCAATTAAATTCATAACTTCAAAGGCAGAAAATTCTCACCGTGAGGTCACCTCATTCACTTTATATTTCTAAATTTGTCTTATTACCTTATTGTGTAGATCAGTGGTGAGCAATATGACATTTTTGCAGGAGCCACATCCTTCTATCCTTTATGGGGATGGCACAATGCGCTTGCAGAGAACTTGTGACTGCTAAAGGTTCAAGTCCATCTTCTCCAAGTTAAAGGGCCTGTACACTTAAAAAATGCAAGTTATCATACTAAGTTGAAATAATGGATATAGAATTGACATTTACTGTGCATTTGCTTGCATGCTATTGTGCTCTGCTATAGCTTATTTCAAACACAGAAAGGATCATTTATGAAATGTATTACATGCAGACATGCAATTGTTTTTTATGTGTGCAAGGGCTCCTGTTTGTCCGCTCATCTTATTTCAATATGCACAGTCATGGAACTGCCATCAGAAAATCATTCTATACCGGACTCTGCAGCTTTGCTGATACGCCTGACAGTGCACATGAGGAAAAGAGTGAAATATCACTCCAAAGTCCAAACCTACTAACACTTTAAGACCATCCTCTTTGTTCATTAAAACTTTTCGGTTCTCTTCTCAAATACTGCTGGAAATTGAGACTGTGTTATTACATATGACCCATAGACTGTTACCAATTGTAAAGCATTACGGAAATTGGTGGCACAATATCATCATCATCAGTTATTTATATAGCGCCACTAATTCCGCAGCGCTGTACAGAGAACTCACTCACATCAGTCCCTGCCCCATTGGAGCGTACAGTCTAAATTCCCCAACACACACACACACACACACACACACAGACAGACAGACTAGGGTCAATTTGATAGCAGCCAATTAACCCACTAGTATGTTTTTGAAACACTTAGCCTGCGGGGCTCACACATTGCCACTTTAAAATAACATTGATGTAAGTTGCACCGACATGAAACTGAAGTGCCGGAGTCCTGTGTGTTCGGAATCACTGTCTGTCAGCGTGGTGGTTCCATCGGAAAGCTGGAGATTCAGTTTTCAGGTAAGTCTCTCTAGATTGCATTAGTTTTTTTCCACAAATCGGTTTTCTTTTGTAGGACTGAATAGTCTAATCCATGTGCCTAAATTTGTATGCCGTACCTTGCCATTGTGCAGAAGTAGGCGCATGATGTCATAAAGGAGTGCACATTAAATATGGCCCAGGAAAACCATTACCCCCCCTCCCTCCCCCTCAATGCCAGGTACATTTTGGCATCTGGCGGCACAGGGGCTACTTACTGATGACCCAATAGTCTCAGTGGTCTAAAAGAAACTTGGAAAGTTTACAAACATCTCCATTCACTGAAATACCGAGCTAGAGGTCAATCAAAATTCAGAGTCTCTCACTGGGATTCTGCTGGTGATTGATGGTTACATATCTTTTTTGAATTACAAATCAAAACAAAACATGTGTGTAACAGTTATATCAAAACCTCAGACTGTGCTCCTCTGAATCCAGTTACAGTGCCTGCTGTTTTGTTTACATGGGAGGTCATACTGACCCCAGAAAACATAACAGTGACCTGTAACTTAATCTACACATGACGTCTATGTGCTTAATATGGATTGAAATGTCTTCTTATTATCCTATTTTAAAAGTAATGTGTGGAAATGTATGAACATTAAATATAATGAATTAAAATACATAAACTTAACATTTCAGAGTTAAGAAAAAACGTAATGCCTCCAGTGGCTAAAGGTCTGTTGAAAATTAAACAGTACCTCCTGCCTCACCATTTTACTTTTCTGGCTAACCATACTCATTATTTAAATCATTAGTTGCAAGCTGATTGCTGCCATATGTTTGAGAACATCCATTCTGTATCCCAATCACACACTTAGGTTGGATAAACGAACATTCCTGTTAGTTTTATAAAGAAACAAAGGCAATCAGAGCAGGATATATGAAAGACCTCCTACCTCCCACCTTCGGAGAGACCACCATGGCAGCCCCCTATTAGTGACTGAAATTGCCAGTATAACTCATTTATCATTTTCAATCATCTACATACAGGGAAAAGGGTAAGCTCAGTGATGAGGCTGATTTTTTTATTGACCCATATCGCAGTGAGAAAAAATCCCTTATCACAGCAATTTATAAAAAACTTTCATTGGGTCAGTTCAGCTGATACTCAGCTACCCTGGCAGAGACTGGCCTGGGTTAGCAAACACTCTTTTTCCATGATTTATGCATCCGCAGTGGTCTTTCAGTTCTCCAATGTGTAAAAATTAAATAAAAAAATGTAATAAAAAAAATTAAGATTTTAATCTGTTATTGCCGTCCTGAGAAGTACTGCTGGAGTATATGTTAAATAGCCTTAGGGGAAGCCATCCCAATGGGGCATTACAGTTGGCAATAGCAGTGTTATCATCAGCTGTAACCCTTTCATGTTCAGTGAAAAGCGAGAAAAAGCCCCATTACCAGAGAAAAAAAACATTTCACCAGCAATAGAGCTTTTAGCCCATTTCATAAGTCTGTCTCTAAGAGTGCTGATTGAGAAACTGTTGGGCTGAGGGGTTTACTGGAGGCGCAAGCCACCGGGCCCGGGCATGTCAGGGGGCCCGGCCCGGGCCCCTGCGCTGACGATTTTTTTTTTCATTTTTTTTTTTTTTAAACAACATTTTTTTTTTTGCAGCGGGGGGGGGGGGGGGCTCGGTCATTGGTGGGGGGAGCAGGGTAGTTAAAAAAAAAAACATACTCACGTGATCGCGGCGCCGGCGTCCCTCCTCTCTGCTGCTCTGTGCTCCGTTCAGACTGTCTGAATGCCGGATGTGGCGTCATCATGTCACGCCCAGCATTCAGTCAGTCTGGAGCAATGGAGCACAGAGCAGCAGAGAAGACCAAGAAAGAAGAGAGAAGAAATGGTAAGTGAAAGGAGAAAAACGGGGGTGGGGGGGTCACAGAGGGGTTAAAAAATGAAAGGGGGCACGGTGGGGTTAAAAAATAAGGGAGGGCACAGAGGGGTTAAAAAACGAGGGAGGGGGCACAGAGGGGTTAAAAAATGGACGGGGCAGCATGACACAGAGGGGTTAAAAAATGGGGGGGCACAGAGGGGTTAAAAACGGGGGGAAGCAGCATGACAGAGGGGTTTAAAAATGGGGGGGCAGCATGACACAGAGGGGTTAAAAAACGAAGGGGGGGCACGGAGGGGTTAAAAAACGGGGGGGCAGTACGAAACAGAGGGGTAAAAAAACGGGGGGGGCATGGCACAGAGGGGTTGAAAAACAGGGGGGCAGCATGGCACAGTGGGGTTAAAAAGGGGTGGAGGCATGGCACAGAGAGATTGAAAAAAGGGGGGGGAGCAGCATAGTATAGTGTGATGAAGGGGGCAAAAGCAGCATGGAGGGCGCAGTGTGATCATAAGGCATGGCGATGATGAAGGGGCACATTATTGTAATATTGGAGCTGGAGGAAGGCCTAATTATTAATCGTGGGTGGTATTGATTTAACGCCAGGGTTGTTTTTAAATTATCTAAATGTAGCCATTTTTTTCCAAATAGGGCCCCCAACATTCCAGGATCCAGACAAGCAACTAAAGAAACATGCAGCCACAGGGGGTGAAAGTGAGAGGAACAGGTAGGAGAGAGCAGGACAGTATGTGAAATGTTGTGATTCTAGTAGGGACAATGTAAATTTTTGGTGAGTGTTGTGCCCAATGTAAGGTGCAGGCCAAGACTGAACTCTTTGTGTACACACTGCATTCTTTGTATACTACACTGTGGTGCTAGATGTCCTGAAAGTCAGGAGTGCTTGGACATATGTGACGTTCCGGCGAATTAAGAGCCTAGTGATTTTGATGTGTTAGCCACGCCCCAATGGCACATTTTCCAAACCCCCAAATGCATGACTACACCTCCGAAAAATTTTGCGCATCCTTAAGGCAATTTTTAGCATACTCGACTATAAGGGGGGCCCCATGAATTTGCTGTACCGGGGCCCTGAATTCCTCTTGGCAGCCCTGGGCGCAAGTCAGGGCTATGCAAAAAGCAGAATATGGATGCAGGGGCAAGCATTTTTCATGCACAGTACAAACAAGTGCCTTTTACTGTAAAAAATCAGGGCCTGCATCCAGCTTAGAATGAGCTTCTTAATGAGGACAGGAATACCAGAGGCAGTGTGGGGGAAGTCTGGGCAGTACAGAAAAGTACTTCCAAAATTATCTTTAACCTTTAACTAAAATCTGCAATGTTATATAAACATTTATACCAGGAAAAATCCATGCCATTGGATTTTGTGTATTGATACCATAGGAGACAAGTGCAGTTAGTATGCACATCCAGTAGAATTGCATCTGTAGGATTCTATAACGAACACCACTCTGATTTAAGGGGTCTATAACCATGTAATGCAATTTTTAGGTAACATGATTAAAAAATGTTTTTAAATATCAAGCCTTTTCATTAAACAGCTTTTTTTAGATTACCCTCTTTGTTCCACAGTGAACTGCACTCCTATGTTCTTCAGAAAGTATTAGAAAGTACCATGTCTCTTTTCATATGTAGGGCATTTCAACATATAAATAGATTTAAAGTAGTTAAGCAGTTATTATAACACTTCTCAATCTGTTTCTTTTTTTTTATTACCAGAACGCCAGTGTGAAAACAAATTAAACTGTCAAAGGTGGCACAGTTATATAAAACAACCTTTTCTCATCAGAGAATATGTACTATTTGGACCTCATCTACAGTTGGACATATTTGTACTCCATACAGAAAAAGACACAGGCAAAAAAAGTGTACTTATCTGTGTATGTTAAGTCTGGTGCATCTCAAGATGCGTACAACTTATAAAAAGTCAGGGGCGGGCTGGGCCGGGGGGCAGGGGGGCATTGGCCCCCAAGGCCGCTCAGAATCACGGCTGTTAGGGCCGGCCGCCCCCCGGAAGCGCATCCCGTGTCATGTGATGCGGCCGCCTGTGCGGCGTGCGCCCCCGGGCTGACGGATGTCAGCTCGCGTCTGTAAAAGGTTGTATGTGCACCAGACCTACATTAGTCATGCAAGTATGTAAATTTACGCCTAATGATTCGGCTAGACAGTGTTAGTAGTATATATGAACGTCACACATTAAATTATTTGTGCACAAAATAATAATGTAATGAAATATCATATAGACAAGAGAGAATAGTGTTTTGACTGCTATTAGTAAATGTGTACTTTGCATTTTCGATGGAAAATATAATTAAATACAAACACACTCATATTCCTTGTTTACTCCTTTAAAAATGCTCTGGGAATATTTCCTACAATAATCCAAATGGAAAGGACAAATAAGTAGCCACATTGCTAATTAACTAATTACTATCAGCTTGAGAGGTCAATACACAAGCAGCCAATCAGAAGTGGCTAGATACTGCTGGTAATCGTCATCATCATTGCTCGCCTTTGCATCAGCCCTCCAGTACCTCCTAGGAGTCTATGTGGGGATATGCCCATGTCTAGTTATGTGGCACATACGTGAACATGCCCTTATTGTACACCCACCCATGCTCGCTCACTTTCCCAGGCGTAAAGGTTTTTGATACATAAAAATCAAGACATGGATGATTTTTTGTTGTGTGAGGGACCTTCAGTGTGCCGCGGCTGGTCCCCTATTGGACAGGTCAGTGAGTCAATCAGGACTCACCAGCCGGCCATTTGAATGTTTGGAGCTGCTGCGAGTCAATCAAGACTCAGTGTGTTGCGACCACAGCAATTTAAGTCGACATGCATGCTGCCATTTTGTTGATTCATCACCGGAGACTGAAGAGAGAAGACGTTGGGGGCAACCAGCGCTGGCAGAAGTAATAAGACGCCTCGCTTTAGGCAAAGTAGAAAGAAGATGCCACACTCAAAGACAAGAATAAAGAAGATGCCACGCTCAAGAGGAAGCTAGAAGACGCCAGAGGCAGAAAGCCCTTGTCACCGCTAAAGCGCTACTCTGCCTGCAACATTACTACCGGGATCAAGAAAAGAAACCGGCTGTGAGTATCCCATCGCCCGAGCCTAGTATCCTAAGTATAACTTCTGCTAGTCTGTTAGGTCGGCCACAAGACCTGTGGTACTGTCACTGGCACTAGGAGTTTTACCCAGAATTCACCAGGTGGAATTTCACTTACCAGAGGCGCGAAGTCTAACACAGTGGCTGATCTTCTCCAAGAACTCCTGCAAGGGGGGAGTATGCCACTGTGCAGGTCGCGGCCCTCTGGGAAGTGTGGTGAATATACGGAACTGTACAACTGAATATTAAAGAGAATGTCAATGATATAAACGCAGAGTCTCTGAACAATGGAAACAATGGTAACACGGTAGACTGAAGAGCAGTAATAAAAGGAGGAGAAAGTTCCAAAGTGCATTAGCACACAGGTAGCATACAGCAGACCAATATATGACAACTGGATAAAGTCTATGGAAGGACCAATCAATAATGCAGCAGGAGAGTCAGCGACTCGCAGCTATACTTCAGAGGCACTATAGGCTTTAGTCCTAATAACAGGTACAATGCAAAATAGTAGGGTAAGCTGCTCCTGACATATCTTCCCGCTAATAAATGTAAAGACTTGTGCAGATGCTGGTATAATACTAGATAGCGTGGAGCAGTCTGTGACCGGTAAGTCTCACCACTGATGTGGAGAGAAGACTTGTCCAGGTGCAGGTATATTACCAGGTAGCGTAGAGTGGTCTGCGGCTGGCAAGTTGTACCACTGATGTGGAGAGAAGACTTGTCCGGGTGCAGGTATCTTACAAGGTAGCGTAGAGTGGTCTGCGACTAGCAAGTTGTACCACTGATGTGGAGAGAAGACTTGTCCAGGTGCAGGTATATTACCAGGTAGCGTAGAGTGGTCTGCGGCTGGCAAGTTGTACCACTGATATGGAGAGAAGACTTGTCCGGGTGAAGGTTTGATACAAGGTAGCGTGAAGTGGTCTGCGGCTAGCAAGTTGTACCACTGATATGGAGAAAAGTCTTGTCCGGGTGCAGGTATGTTACAAGGTAGCATGAAGTGGTCTGCGGCTAGCAAGTTGTACCACTGATATGGAGAGAAGACTTGTCCAGGTGCAGGTATGTTACCAGGTAGCGTAGAGTTGTCTGCGACTAGCAAGTTGTACCACTGATATGGAGAAAAGACTTGTCCGGGTGCAGGTATGTTACAAGGTAGCGTGAAGTGGTCTGCGGCTAGCAAGTTGTACCACTGATATGGAGCGAAGACTTGTCCGGGTGCAGGTATATTACCAGGTAGCGTGAAGTGGTCTGCGACAAGCAAGTTGTACCACTGATATGGAGAAAAGACTTGTCCGGGTGCAGGTATGTTACAAGGTAGCGTGAAGTGGTCTGCGGCTAGCAAGTTGTACCACTGATATGGAGCGAAGACTTGTCCGGGTGCAGGTATGATACAAGGTAGCGTGAAGTGGTCTGCGACTAGCAAGTTGTACCACTGATATGGAGAAAAGACTTGTCCGGGTGCAGGTATGTTACAAGGTAGCATGAAGTGGTCTGCGGCTAGCAAATTGTACCACTGATATGGAGAGAAGACTTGTCCAGGTGCAGGTATGTTACCAGGTAGCGTAGAGTGGTCTGCGACTAGCAAGTTGTACCACTGATATGGAGAAAAGACTTGTCCGGGTGCAGGTATGTTACAAGGTAGCGTGAAGTGGTCTGCGACAAGCAAGTTGTACCACTGATATGGAGAAAAGACTTGTCCGGGTGCAGGTATGTTACCAGGTTGCGTAGAGTTGTCTGCGACTAGCAAGTTGTACCACTGATATGGGGAGAAGACTTGTCCAGGTGCAGGTATGTTACCAGGTAGCGTAGAGTGGTCTGCGACTAGCAAGTTGTACCACTGATATGGGGAGACGACTTGTCCAGGTGCAATTATGTTACCAGGTAGCATAGAGTGGTCTGCGACTAGCAAGTTGTACCACTGATATGGAGAGACGAATTGTCCAGGTGCAGGTATGTTACCAGGTAGCGTAGAGGGGTCTGCGACTTGCAAGTTGTACCACTGATATGGAGAGACGACTTGTCCAGGTGCAGGTATGTTACCAGGTAGCGTAGAATGGTCTGCGACTAGCAAGTTGTACCACTGATATGGGGAGACGACTTGTCCAGGTGCAGGTATGTTACCAGGTAGCGTAGAGGGGTCTGCGACTAGCAAGTTGTACCACTGATATGGAGAGACGACTTGTCCAGGTGCAGGTATGTTACCAGGTAGCGTAGAGGGGTCTGCGACTAGCAAGTTGTACCACTGATATGGAGAGACGACTTGTCCAGGTGCAGGTATGTTACCAGGTAGCGTAGAGTGGTCTGCGACTAGCAAGTTGTACCATGATATGGAGAGAAGGCTTGTCCAGGTGCAGGTATGTAACAAGGTAGCATGAAGTGGTCTGCGGCTGGCAAGTTGCACCACGATTTGGAGAGAAGGCTTGTCCAGGTGCAGGTATGTAACAAGGTAGCGTGGATTGGTCTGCGGCTGGCAAGTTGTACCACGATATAGAGAGAAGGCTTGTCCAGGCGCAGGTATGTTCCACAGTAAACAGAGAGCACGAGTAGAAACCGGAAACACCTCGAAGTCACAAGGGAATGAGAACCAAGAACAGGCAACGGTAATAGAGTAACAGGTGCCTTAAGTAGTGAGAGGTGATTGATTGACCAATGAGACTATGAGCAAGGTTTTAACAGTCCGTGGTTGCTGCACATGCGCAATCCTTGGTCAAGATGGCGGACGACCGCGGCGCAGAACAGGCGCCGGCAAGAGAGAGAGAGACCCATGTCCCAAACCAGAGGCACTAACCGTCCGGTAAGTAACAGTACCCCCCCTTTTAAAGGTGGGCACAGAACACTTGGAACCGGGTTTGCCCGGATATTTGGTGTAAAACTTTTTTAGAAGTGCTGGAGCATTAAGGTCATCTGCATGGATCCAAGAGCGCTCCTCCGGACCAAAGCCTTTCCAATGCACCAAAAAACGAAGAACTCCTCTAGAAATTTTAGAATCAAGTATATGAGTAATCTCAAACTCCTCCTCTTGTTTAACTTGAACTGGGCGAGGTGCTGAAGAAGGAACAGAAAATCGGTTGATGATAAGAGGCTTGAGTAATGAAACGTAGAAAGAGTTGGAGATACGAAGGTTCTTAGGCAATAACAGCTTATAACAAACAGGATTTATCACCTGAATGATTTTATATGGACCAATAAAACGTGGAGCAAACTTCATAGAAGGAACCTTCAAGCGAATATTCTTGGTAGAAAGCCATACACGATCTCCAATTTTGAGTGCTGGAATTGCTCGCTTATTTTTATCAGCAAAGAATTTATATCTCGAAGATGCCTTCTTCAGAGAGGATTTAACCTGAGCCCAAATGGATTTAAACTTTTGACATAATACATTAACAGCAGGAACTTGGGTGGGAGGGAGGGAAGGAAATTCTGGGAGAGACAGATGGTGACCGTATACCACAAAGAATAGTGTTTTGGAAGATGATTCATGATAAATGTTATTATGGGCAAATTTAGCCCATGGAAGCAAGTCTACCCAATTGTCCTGATTGGCTGAAGAAAAAATTCTAATGAAAGTCTCTAGGTCTTGGTTGACTCTCTCAGTCTGTCCATTCGATTGAGGATGGTATGAGGATGATAATGACAATCGAATACTTAAGGTCTTGCAAAGGGCTCACCAAAATCTGGAGACAAACTGTACTCCTCTATCCGAAACAATTTCAGACGGACATCCATGAATTCGAAATATTTCTTTGATAAAATGATCAGCCAATGTAGAGGAAGAAGGTAACCCTATCAAAGGGACGAAATGAGCCATCTTAGAGAATCTATCAACTACCACCCAAATGGTATTACATTTTGTGCTCAGAGGAAGATCAGTAACAAAATCCATACTTATATGGGTCCATGGTTTGGAAGGAATAGGTAGTGGTTGAAGTAATCCCGCCGGTGTTCTACGGGAAGGCTTAAATTGGGAACAAACATCACAAGCGGCCACAAACTCCTTGACATCTTTCCTAATAGATGGCCACCAGTAACTCTGAGAGAGAATCTCTAATGTTTTTCGTACTACAGAATGCCCAGCAAAATGAGAGGAATGATACCATGACAGAATCTTCTTTCGAAGAAGTGGTGGCACAAAGGTTTTTTCAAACGGTAGAACATTGGTGGAAAAAGCAGCTAAACTCACACATTTAGGATCAAGTATAGGACGATCAAAACAATCTTCAATATCGGAGGAAGGAGCAACCACCCGAGACAATGCATCCGCTTTTTTATTCTTGGAAGCAGGGTTGAAGGTTATAATTAAATCAAAGCGAGAGAAAAAAAGTGACCATCTTGCTTGTCGGGAGTTCATACATTGAGCTGACTGCAGATAGAAAAGATTTTTATGGTCAGTAAATATAGTCAAGGGGTGACGAGCACCCTCCAGCAGGTATCTCCATTCCTCCAAAGCCACTTTAATGGCCAATAGCTCCTTATCCCCGATAGTATAATTCTTCTCAGCAGGTAATAGACTTTGAGAATAAAAAGCACAAGGATGGAATTTCTTTTGTACCGATCTCTGAGATAGAATGGCCCCTAGTCCAACATTAGAGGCATCCACCTCCAGGAAGAATGGAAGAGTCACATCAGGTTGTCGAAGAATAGGAGCAGTTGAGAATGCCTTCTTGAGGAACTGAAATGCTTGAAGAGCCTCAGGAGGCCATTGCCTGGTATTAGCACTCGTATGGGTAAGAGCCACTATAGGAGAGACAATGGAAGAAAATCCTTCAATGAAATGTCGATAATAGTTAGCAAATTCTAAAAAGCGTTGAATAGCTCTGAGTGTAGTTGGCTGGGGCCAATGTAAAACTGCATTCACTTTCTCCGGATCCATTTCTAGGCCTACTCCAGATACAATATATCCTAAGAAAGGAATCTGGGATAATTCAAAGGAACATTTCTCCAACTTACAAAATAGTAAATTTCTCCGAAGTCTAGAAAGAACCTCTGCCACGTGCTGTCGATGAGATTAAATATCTTGAGAAAATATCAATATGTCGTTGTCACGGTTCTTACGGGGAGACTCAGCAGATGTAGCGAAACCAAGAGATTCGAACAGTTTGGCACTACTCCAACAGGGCGCGGAGTCTAGCGAGGAGATGGTGTTCACCAGGAACCGCCGCAAAGCGGTATGGGCTTAGCTGCGTCTACCTCGCAGGTCGCGGTCCCTACTAGAGCACTGTACGGAAGTCCGTGGGAATACTACAGGCAGTAGTACCGTTGGTAGGGTGGTCAATACAATAAGTAATGGCAATGAAGATAATGCAGATCGGTGTAACTCTGTAAACCACTATGTGGTGTAAGGTTCAGGAGGATGAGCGTCAACTCTAAAGGCAAATGTAGAGGAGTTGTCCGGAGATGAGCGTCAGCTCTGCAGGCCACTATGTGGCGGAGAGTTCAGTAGAGTGAGCGTCAGCTCTGCAGACCACTATGTGGTGTAAAGTTCAGGAGAATGAGCGTCAGCTCTGAAGACAAATGTAGCGGAGATGTCTGGAGATGAGCGTCAGCTCTGCAGGCCACTATGTGGTGGAGAGTTCAGTAGAGTGAGCGTCAGCTCTGCAGACCACTATGTGGCGGAAAGTTCAGTAGAGTGAGCGTCAGCTCGCAGACCACTATGTGGTGAAAGTTCAGGAGAATGAGCGTCAGCTCTGAAGACAAATGTAGAGGGGATGTCCGAAGATGAGCGTCAGCTCTGCAGTCCAGAATGGAGGTAAATAGCTGGAAAGTAACAGGAAGCCACTTCTATCACCAGGAGGTGACTCAAAGAACAGGCACTGAAGATAGAGAGGAGGTGCCTTTTAAACTTGCCGCCAGGGAGAAGGGCCAATCAGCAGTGAGCAGGGGAATTAGTGTAATCGCCGGGTCTGCGCATGCGCAAACCCGAATCCAAGATGGCGGTGCCCAGCGGGAAGCAGAGCGCCGATGACAGGTAAATCTGCCGGGTGTCGGGTGCGCTGCCTGAACACCCGGCGCGTGATAGTCGTCTAGGTAGACAACAACACAAACATATAACAAGTCCCGGAAAATCTCATTCACAAGTCCCTGGAAGACAGCTGGGGCATTACATAACCCAAATGGCATGACAAGATATTCATAGTGTCCATCCCTGGTGTTAAAAGCTGTCTTCCATTCATCTCTGGCCTTAATCTGAACTAAATTATAAGCTCCACGAAGATCCAGCTTGGTGAATATCCGAGCTCCCTTGATGCGGTCAAAAAGTTCAGTAATTAACGGAATAGGGTAACGATTTTTGATGGTTATGGCATTGAGACCTCGATAATCTATACAAGGCCTTAATAACCCGTCCTTCTTAACGAAGAAGAAACCCGGTCCAGAAATGGACGGCTGAATAAACCCACGATGGAGATTTTCCTTGACATAGTCGGACATCGCTTGAATCTCTGGTAACAAGAGAGGGTAAACACGACCCCTTGGTGGATTCTTACCAGGTTGTAAGTCTATTGGACAATCCCAAGCCTGATGAGGCGGAAGACGTTCTGACTGGGTTTTATCAAATACATCAGCAAATGAAGCATACTGTGGAGGAAGACCAGGCAAACAAGGTGCTATTGAGGATTTATTTATTTTCACGGGAACAACTTGAGTCAGACATCTATGATGACAATCTGGACCCCAGGAAATAACTTGCGGAATGTTCCAATCAATTTGTGGAGAATGGAGTTGAAGCCACGGAAGGCCAAGTACAATATGACTAGTGGTAACAGGGAGAATCAAAAAAGAAATTTGCTCTTGGTGTAAGACCCCGATTTGAAGGGTTAAAGGAATAGTACGTTAAGTAATAATTCCATTGATAATTCGTGAACCATCTATGACCGTGACGGCAATAGCTGTTTTTAAAGGAGTCACTGGTAAGGACCACTGACACACTAGGGAACTTGAAATAAAGCTTCCAGCAGCTCCAGAGTCCAGAAGTGCTTGAGTTGTAAAAGAGCTAGTGGAAGCAGAAACAGTAACAGCAAACGAACAAGTTTTCGAATCCATATGACAAGGAGAGGATTCCAGGGACCCCAACCTTACCTCTCCAGAACAGGTTAGGGCCTCGCGTTTCCCGACTTTTTAGGACAAAAGTTCAGCATATGAATAGGATCAGCACAATAGATACAGAGTTTATTCTTTAATCGTCGTTCCCTCTCCTCTGGAGTCAATCTAGAACGTCCCACCTCCATGGGTTCTATTGGTGGTGAGGAATGACGAAATCGGGATGCCAAGCGGACAGGTATTTTAGATAAAGACTCCCTTTCAGAATTTCTTTCTCGGAATCTCATGTCCACAATCGGTTACACACAGATATCAAAGCATCCAAAGAAGAAAGTAACTCTTGTGAGGCCAGTACATCTTTAATTTTGTCAGCAAGGCCCTGCCAGAAAGCAGCTATCAATGCCTTATTGTTCCATTGGAGTTCAGAGGCAAGTGTGCAGAATTGGATTACATACTGTGCTACTGAACGAGATCCTTGGCGTAATCGAAAAATGCTAGAGGCAGCAGATATAACACGACCAGGTTCATCAAAAATTCTTCGGAAAGTAGAAATAAACATGGTACTATCCCCCAATAGAGGGTCATCTCTTTCCCACAGAGGGGAGGCCCATGCCAGAGCCTGTCCAGAAAACAAAGAAATTAGATAGACCACTTTAGAGCGATGAGTAGGGAAATTTTGAGGTTGGAGCTCGAAATGTATGGAGCACTGATTGAGAAAGCCCCTACAAGCTTTCGTTTCTCCATCAAATTTTGAAGGAGTAGGCAGGTGTAGAGCAGAAGCAGTAGACAACTGGGATGGCACTGGGAACGAAGAAGACACTGGAGGATTAACAGTAGAGGATACATTTTGCACAGGGTCTCCCCGAGAAATTAAAGACTGAAAACATTGAAGTAATTGTTGCTGACGAACATCTTGTTGTTCAATCCGAGTAACCAGGTGCTGCAACATGTCCTTAGCTGTTGGTTCCGATCCTGGGTCTGTCATGGCCTGTTCTTACTGTCACGGGCACTAGGAGTTTTACAGAGAATTCACCAGGGGGAATTTCACTTACCAGAGGCGCGGAGACTAACACAGTGGCTGGTCTTCTCCAAGAACTCCTGCAAGGGAGTATGGTTTTAGCGGCTGCCACTGTGCAGGTCGTGGCCCTCTGGGAAGTGTGGTGAATATACGGAACTGTACAACTGAATAGGAAAGAGAATGTCAATGATATAAATGCAGAGTCTCTGAACAATGGAAACAATGGTAACACGGTAGACTGAAGAGCAGTAATAAAAGGAGGAGAAAGTTCCAAAGTGCATTAGCACACAGGTAGCATACAGCAGACCATTATATAACAACTGGATAAAGTCTATGGAAGGACCAATCATTAATGCAGCAGGAGAGTCAGCGACTCGCAGCTATACTTCAGAGGCACTATAGGCTTTAGTCCTAATAACAGGTACCATGCAAAATAGTAGGGCAAGCCGCTCCTGACATATGTTCCCACTGATAAATGTAAAGACTTGTGCAGATGCTGGTATAATACTAGATAGTGTGGAGCGGTCTGTGACCAGTAAGTCTCACCACTGATGTGGAGAGAAGACTTGTCCAGGTGCAGGTATATTACCAGGTAACGTAGAGTGGTCTGCGGCTGGCAAGTTGTACCACTGATATGGAGAGAAGACTTGTCCGGGTGCAGGTATGTTACAAGGTAGCGTGAAGTGGTCTGCGGCTAGCAAGTTGTACCACTGATACGGAGAGAAGACTTGTTCAGGTGCAGGTATGTTACCAGGTAGCGTAGAGTTGTCTGCGACTAGCAAGTTGTACCACTGATATGGGGAGACGACTTGTCCAGGTGCAGGTATGTTACCAGGTAGCGTAGAGTGGTCTGCGACTAGCAAGTTGTACCACGATATGGAGAGAAGGCTTGTCCAGGTGCAGGTATGTAACAAGGTAGTGTGGAGTGGTCTGCGGCTGGCAAGTTGTACCACGATATGGAGAGAAGGCTTGTCCAGGCGCAGGTATGTTCCACAGCAAACAGAGAGCACGAGTAGAAACCGGAAACACCTCGGAGTCACAAGGGAATGAGAACCAAGAATAGGCAACGGTAATAGAGTAACAGGTGCCTTAAGTAGTGAGAGGTGATTGATTGACCAATGAGACTATGAGCAAGGTTTTAACAGTCCGTGGTTGCTGCACATGCGCAATCCTTGGTCAAGATGGTGGACGGCCGCGGCGCAGAACAGGCGCCGGCAAGAGAGAGAGAGACCCATGTCCCAAACCAGAGGCACTAACCGTCCGGTGAGTGACAGGTACCAGTACGGCACTGGGCCTGTGAGTCAATAGGGGGCATGAGGCCCGACACCAGTAGGGTTTGATTAGGTGATTAAGACCAGAGCCTTTTGGACACTTTGTCCTTAGTGTTAGCAGGGCGCAATGCCCTTAGTGTCTGCAGGGCATAAGTCCCTTTTGTTTAGTAGGGCACAAGACCCTTTGGGTAGCAGGGCACCAGGCCACTCAGAGAGGAAGGCCTCAGGCACCAGAAGTTAGGCCCCCATTAAAGGTAGGCTTTTGGTATCCAATATGTTTTCATTCTGTGATTTGTGTGCCTTGGAACCGTGGGGTGAGTTAGGATAATACACTACACGAGGTAGAGGTTTAGCATTAGCGTTGCACAGCGGCTGATCCCTTAGACTGCACTTAGACTTAGGCTCTGCTTGTTTGCTGTTATTAATTTGTTCAATAACGTTGGTGGGGGAGGCACATTAGAGCTGTTGTCGTTTTACCCCTGTCTCTAGGTTCCAAGTGGCTATCAAGAGGAGGTGACTATTTTCCCCCGGCAAGTAACATGTTCTGGTTGCGTCTCTTTCTTGGTAAGGCTCTCACCCCTACCATGGTGAGTAGGGTATTTGAGCGGGATTTATCCCTGACCCAAAAATCTGTAGGCGCAGGGTCAGGCCTAAAGCAAATCAAGGTGTTGGCAAGCAGAGTAGAGTGAAGAGTATCTACTCCTGGCCTTCACCTCGTACACCCCCTCTCCTTCCAACTGTATCCATGCACCCAATAATTTATTTGTTTTCCTTCATAGTCCACAATGGTGTGGAGAGCAGTGTGGGTGGGTCCATGCGAACAGTAGGTTGTCCATCGTGCCTAATGTAGGTCATCTGTGTGCATCTGTCATTCCCCACAGGCGATACAGTTGCACAAGAATTGGCATACATACAACTCTAATAAGGCCCCTTATTATTGGACACTGGATCAACCTGAACCAGTTGCTATCCAAGTGTGTTACCTTATTTGTGAGCAATGATAGGAGAGACAGGCAAGCTAAGTATTTCCATAATCATTATCAATGTAGACCAATCTCCTTATTCAGCTTCCCTCTTGATACTTGCCAGGAGCAGTGATAGTTAACTTACCACTTCATTGGGTAACTCTCCATCATTCTGTACATGTGGGAGTCGGCTTGCTCATGAACAATGGAACTGAACACCCAGATTAATAATAAAGTACTAAAAAAACAATTACATACATTAATAGCATTATATTTAACTTATATTATAAATAATATTTTTTTTTTAAATACATAACAAAGTACAAACTATTATTTTGCACAGATTACTGCTTTCTGTCTGGAAAAGACCAAGCGTATTTGTAACTACTCAGGTATGCTTTATGTAATTCCATTACGGGAGAATACTTTCTATGAGAGTTGCTTCATTTGCCCAATATATAGCAGTTTGACAGCATTGTGATATATCTCAAGTGTCTCAGCTTTAGGCTGAATTTTATCTTGAGTCCTTTACTTAGTTTCTTGATCCATTTGTCACAATTTTAATGATATTTGCAATTCAGGCATGAGTAAAATTTACAGCTAGGCAATGCTTCACAACCCTCTGACCACTCCCACTTGGAATATACTTAATGGGTAGTCCTAGTGTTATGATTCCTAGTAAACTCAGGAAGTGGCCACGCTAGTATAATACAAATGTCTTTATTCCGGCAAAATATATGAGCAAAGATTCAGTTCAAGGAATATGCAGGTTTTCATGTAACAGCATAAACAGGTATAACTACCAACATAAATATGAACAGGTGTGGCAGAAAAGTTCACAGAAATAATAGGTTCAAGTGAATGCAAATACAGTTTAAATGCTGGGATGAGAATGGTGATTTATCCAATGTCAGGATGCAAGAGGAGTCTGTCCAGGGAAGCAAACAGAGGAGTAGAGTCCAATGAGCAGGCAGAGGTCTGGCAACACAAGTACAAGCAAAACCAGGGTCTAAGCAGAGTACAGGGTCACAATCAAGGTAGCATAGTCCAGTAATCAGGCAGAGGTCTTGGGCAACGAGAGTTCAAGCAGTATCCAGGCAGAGTTTGGTGTCACGAGCAAACAAGCATAAACGGTAAACAGGCCAAGGTCACAACGGGAGATCAAGTAGCAGCAGAACCAAACTGGAACAGGGAGACAGAAACAGCAGCCAGGTATACATGGATGAACTGCACAGAGCACAGCTTGAGGCAGGTATTTGAAGCAGTGTGACAGGTGTAGTTCTAATTAGGCATCAGGCAAGGAGATTAAATCCTTCAGGCATGTTGCAAGCTCAGGAGCAGAACAGCAGCACCTCTGATGGATTATAGGTACTGCTGCCACATACAAAACATAGGCAGTCATAACACCTAGGACTGAAATCCTGCAATGATTGATTTTGCACTATTTGACACCATTGCCTAAAAAAGTTAGATGGAGGGAGTTAAGCTGGATACACACTACAGAAATTTTTTCCCGATGCGATATCTGTAGTGAATTTACCAACAACAGCTGGTTTTAGACAGTTACTTGAGGTCTTCTGTCCCTATTACCAAATTCCATCACTACACCATTTAACTAGAAAAGCTATTCCTCACCTCTACCAGACGGTTCATAAAAATGTAATTATTGCTCTACAAAATGCATTTCTACTCACTGTACACTTAACCACAGATATGGGGACAAGCGGTACTAGGCAAACTTAAGATTATGTGACTGTGACAGCCCACTGATTCGCCTTCACCAGCAGGAACAGTAGCAGCATGTACCAAGTACGTCCCATTTTTCAGAAGTAGGCTACTCTGTGTATCAGCGGCTTCAGTAAGAGGCATACAGCTGACAATCTGTTACAAAAAGTAAGGGATATCATTGCAACAGGGCTAATCCTGCTTGGACTCTCCTGAGGATATGTGATTTCTGATAACGACACCAATATTGTTGTTTTGCTCATACAATCAACTTGGTGTTACAGAACTTTTAAAAAATGACAATGACATGCAGGAGATGCTGTTTGTGTCCCAAAAAAATTTGGGTAATTTTCAGAATTCTGCAACAGCATGTAGGAGAATGCAGCAGCTGCAAGAAGACTAGCATTTGAGGGGAATGTACTTTAGTCCAGCGAAGTAGTCACCTGAGAAGAGAGTGCAGACACGGTTAGCTTGAGTCAAGTGATTGCCTTAAATATACTTTTTGAGAAGGAGCTACAGAAATTTAACGGATGAAATAAAACCAAGTAAATCTGCTAACTATATTTTAATTGTAGATTAAGTATTTAATTTGCTTCGCCAGGATCCAAGAGCTATTAACATCTTGTAATGACATATACTCCTTCAGTTTCTCTGGCAACTGCTTGTCGGAAAAAACGTAGCTTTCTGAAGACACCCAATGATGATGTAGATGAGTCAGCACAACATTTTGATATTTGCTCTGCTCTAAAAGAATTGCCCAAAATTGTGACAGCTCTGCCATAAAATGAACTAATTCCATTCGGAAGGCCAATATTGACAATTACATCATAGTACACAGACTTCTATGATGGAGGATTCCAGCGGGGATGAATTAGTATTGTTTGAGGAAGATTAGCACTGAACCCTGCCATCTCTCCTGTTTCTGAGTGAGCTATGGTACAATAAAATGTAACTGCAGATTTAGACTAAGCCAGGCAGGCCTATAAATTTCAATTTCAGCAATTACAATTAGCAATGGAGCAATGGAGCTCTTCTCTTTCGGTGTTACCTATATAGCGCTGTAGAATTTGCCTGCAAATTCTACAGACAAGCTTGCTTGTCTTCCTCTTCATCAATGACTCTTAGCAATTGAGCACTCATCTTTGGGTGTATATTACACCCAAACCTTATTAGTGCAAATTAGGAAAAATACAGTTTAATCCCTGATAGTCCCTCCTTAATTCTACAGCTACACACACCAATCCAGGGTAGCAGTTAAGATTCTAAAAAGAGCTATTGACATTCATAGCAAAAAAGGCAGTTGGTTGACTGTCTGAATTTTACACCCTACATTTATAGTTAAATAGAGAAAGAAGCAGCCTGCAAAGGCTGTACAATAAAATAGAAATGCACAAAGCAGATTGTCTGTTTGAGTCTAGATTATACCCAAAATTTATAGTGAAATTGACAAAACAGCAGCTTGCAGAGAATGTACATTAAATAGAAATGCCCCAGTATGGAAAGGGACTGTCTGACATATCCATATCAATTATCTCTTTAAAATAATCCTCCACCATCCTTTGCATGTAAATAGTAGGATTGGTTGGAGTTATGGGCAAGGTCACACATTTTTTGGTAAAATCTTTCAAACCAGCCCAGATGTCAAACTGTCGTGGTCTGCCACCTGCGTCATCCCTGCTTCTGTTTGGAAAGTGCAATTTGGTGCCAGAACCTCACGTACCAGAATGGCTGCCACTGGTGCCACACTGCTGCTACTGGTGCATGACTTACACAAACAACTTCATCAACATCCTCATTAGCGCCCTCGTCTGCTACACAAATATCCCCCTCATCCTCTTCTAATTCCAAAGTGTCATCCTCACTTGGTGTATCACCGGCTACACTCAGGCTGTTCAGGCGCACATCAGCAGTATTGTCGAAAGGGCTCTTCTTTGTGGGTACACTATCAGAATGGGTAAGATTACACATACCACTCGTGGATGGACTCTCCTCAGGGATTGGTGTCATTTCTGATTCTGAGCATACATTTTCCTCTAATGCCTTACTGTTTTCTTGCAGCTCAGCTTTCACACGTAACAGTAGTTGCGCACCACTTTTGGACTCCGAATTATTTGGTCTTGCTTGGTCACGAGTGACCTTACAAGAAGAAGGCTCAGTAACATTTTTAGATCTCGCACTAATAGAGAAAGGCGAAGGCCTAATTCTTTCTTTGCCACTGCATGTGTAGAATGGCATGTTGGCAATTTTTTTTTTTATCGGCAGTTAACTTTTCATCAGTTACAACTCTTTTTCTCTTCAACACGGTAAAAGGTTTTTTTTGGTGTGTTTTTTTCCTTGACTTAAAATTACTATGTACTTTTACATAGGCTTTACCGGATGACATACAGGGAAGACTACCATCAGGACTGGTGCCAGCAGCTGCTTGCTGCTCCTGCTCATATGTGGACTGCTGTGAATCAATTTTAATGAGACCCCAAACACTTGTAGTGCAAATTCAGAAATATATACTGCTGGTATATAATAAATTTCAACACCAGAAAATAGATTTTTTGGAACAGGGGAATAAGATATAGTGCTGGTATATAATAATTTCAACACCAGAAAATAGCTTTTTGGACAATGGAGAAAATGTCACACCTCAAGCACTTGTAGTGCAAATTCAGAAAGATATAGTGCTGGTATATAATAATTTCAACACCAGAAAATAGATTTTTGGACAATGGGGAATATCTGACACCCCAAGCACTTGTAGGGAAAATTCAGATATATATACTGCTGGTATATAATAATTTCAATACCAGAAAATAGATTTTTGGGCAATGGGAAAAATGTCACACCCGAAGCACTTATAGTGCAAATTCAGAAATATATAGGGCTGGTATACAATTATTTCAGCACCAGAAAATAGCTTTTTACTGCAGGCGAATATGTGACACCCAACACTTGTAGTGCAAATTCAGAAAGAAATCGTGCTGGTATATTACAATTTCTGCAGGCAGAAAATAGTTTATTTAGGAGAGAATATGACATCCCAAACAGTTTGTAATGTTTGGAAAAATGCCTCCTCTATACTCCTCTCTTCCTGCTCTAATAACTGCTCTGATAACTGCTCTAATAACTGCTCTAATAACTGTTCTCTCCCTGCTCTAATCCTGTGACCTAACTCTTCTCTCTCCCTCTGTCAAATGGCGCTAAATTGCTTTGGAGGCGGTTATTTTTGCATTTGAAACATCGCGAGATCCAAGATCCGACGACGTCACAATGACGTTTTGCCTCGTTTTCAAGTCAGTAATAAACTCATCTAAATATACATTGTATACCAAACTTACATGACTCCTCTCCATTTGTATAATGTAGGTTTCATCTCAAAGCATATGTGCTATAGATACAGTCCATCTCCTAGCAAGAGGCTACAGGCTCCTTGTCAACCCGGTTACTCATGACACATTAAACGGCAATATGTTTATTCAGCCTAATAGAAAGTTTTTATAGAGGTACTGCTTTTGGACTGGAAGTCCATTACACTGAAGTGTTTGGCCCCTTGACATGTACGTTAAAATATTAATGCCAACTTCTCTTTTGAGTAAAATAATCACATACAAACATAGGGAATGTCTTGATGAGTTTGCAAAGGTCAGATGTGGGATCTGCGGAGATTCTCCTACAACTGCTTATTAACAGACTTTCCTATGTATATCAGTTGACAATGTAACATTGTTGATTATGGGCCTGATTTATTATTATTATTATTATTATTATTATTATTATAACTATCATTTATTTATATGTTTTTATTAATCAGCATATCTCATAGTGCTTTATAATTGGGAATCAAACACAGTAATAAATTAAACTGGGTATTAACAGACAAACAAAGAGGTAAGATGGCCCTCCTCTAATGCTTACAATCTGTAGGAGCTGCATGTAAGTTTGTGCCACTTAAAGATGTTTTGGTGCAAAATTTGAGTCCTAAATTATAGTTGCTCATAGCTTACACTTGCGGCCCCTTGCACTCGGAGAAGTGGTTCGGTGGCGTTAATAAGCAAGTGCAGTATAATATGGGCATGCAGATGCCAGCTAAATATGCTGCTTTGAAATGCATCTTATTTTAAGTTACCAGGATCTTGAAATACATTAGCTGCAAAACTTACATTTTGCACCTTATAAACCAGTTGCAAGTTTTAGAGTTGATGATAATCATTGTCACATGTTTGCTCTAGCTGTATCTATACGCTAGATTCAACTCTATAGTGGGCCAAAAAAAGGAGCCCAAATATAGGTCTATAAAGTTGTGGTATTAAGTGTGTGTTTTGAGTTGCATGTATCAAAGAGGTGATTTAGAAATTAAAGCCAAATCTAATTAGGCTATATATCCAAGTCTACTAAAGTTACTTTGAACTGTAAATGTGGCTGCATTTTTCTGAGTATGCGCAGTGCAGTAAAGCATGGTTCTATGTGCTGCAGTTGGACTTAAAATCAGGCACAGTGTTTCGAATTGATCTACTGCACTGATAACTGCAAGTCCTGGATTCATTTATTTTTTATTTTCATTTTGCATTTTTTATCTATTTGTATATTGATTCAAAGTTAAGTATAACAATTAAAATTACAATGTTTAAAAATAAAGTTAATATTAATTAGTAGATTTAAAAAAAACGAATGGACTTCAATGTCTTTTTCCTTTGTCTTTGAGGCCAACTTTAAGACTGAATGAACAATCCTGCAATCCAGCAACTTCACCGGGCTCAAGTAAAGCAATTGCTTTATTCAATCACATTTTTAAAGTCCCATTAATCTGGACATACCATTAAGAATAGTTTGCACTGATTTAATACACAGCTGTGTTCTCCAACAGATTTCACTGACATTTCTGAATCCCATGCTGGACCCATCCATTTCCATGCTCACAGTTGTTTCCTTTCTATTCTATTCATCCTCAGTGACCATCCCAGCCTTAAATCTTTTGTTTTCTACCTGCCTTATATTGCCTGTTTTTTTTTACCTTTCTTCGTACATTAATAATTGTCTAGATAGAAAACCAATCTGAGACATTACCTTTTAGAGTACCCCATCAGAGCATCCCACTGTGTAAGCTGTGCACTGGCACAGAGCAGAATGGAATCACTCATAATAAGAACAGTGGCACAGAGATGACTGGTTCTGCAGTTACTTATCAATTTGAGAGCTCATCTGTCAATAACAATACTGCTGTAGAAGCCCAAGTAAAACACATTATTGTTTATAAACAGAGCTACTCACACACCATTCAGTATGATATGCACACACCATAGGGGTTTCACACCTCCTTGCACTATTCACTTTTTCCATGTTATAAACCAGTTCATTGACTTTATGTTTTTAGAAGACATTAGGTCCTCATTCATTGTGTGAATGCCTCTTTCATTTTCCATCTCTCCTTAGGCATTTGAATACATCTCTTTTAACTTTTTAGATGCGCCTGTTTGGCACATCATGGTGAGGTGTACCCATGCTGGAATACATTCCTAATGACATCATCAGCATTCACATTTATTGCTTTACAATGTACTTGCTCATTGTTCTTTGAGTACTACAGACTTAAATATTCTGTAGTTTCCATTATTCGAAAAACTCTAGTTCCGCTGATCTTGTGTTCAGGAACCTATTCTGCCCGCTCAGACCTAGCATCTGTCTCTGGATTCTGACCTTGTACATCCCTGTTTTTAATCAGTCCAAGCTTATTTGTATTGTATATGTGTGTGTTAGGGAATTTAGACTGTAAGCTCCAATGGGGCAGGGACTGATGTGTGTGAGTTCTCTGTACAGCGCTTCGAAATTAGTGGCGCTATATAAATTGATGATGATAATGGTGGGTTTGATTAGATTTTGTACAACAAGTAGGTTGGCACAAACCACTGGCAGAAGGATTTACAGGAGGGTTCACTGTCTCACCTTAATCCTTATACCCCTCATCCACCAGTTTAACCCAATGATTACAGGAAGGAAGTGGGATGAGGTATGACAGATTACATCCATTTCAACATGTGGCTTTGATTGGCTGTATTAAGTGACAGTCTCTGATTAGCCATGGGCTGCTTGTAGAGCATATACTTCATTTGAAATGCAAAAACATACCAGCTGCTTGCTAGCTACTGTCATCGAGGATTGAAAAATAGTTATACCTTCCATACATACACAGCCTCTGCTTTCCTGACAGAAGTATAATCATGGTGAGTTGAATATTTCCTCCTACCAAGAACTGATGTATAAGTGGCTGTCTAGATATTTAACATGAGTTTGACATTTTAAGCCACAAAAACAGATACAAAAAATCTTGAAATATAACTTTTTCTCAAGCAGGTACAGAACTACAGGTACAGGTATATCGTAAGACAGCAAATTTCTGGGGGGAGATTTTTTTTGCAATATGTCCTTCGCTACCCTCGCTCTGCTCTTCTGTGTATACACAGAATCCTGCAATCCCTTAGATTGTACGCTCCTCTGAGCAGGGCCATCTCTCCTCCTGTTTCCACCACTTCTAACTCTGCTCTCCAGCTACTTAGCCCTCCTCCTCAAAGGTCCTCCACCCCACATCCACTTTCGCTCCCTCCTCCCCCCTGGGGGTCTCCCTGTCTTCCACGCCCCCCTTCTTGGGCCCCGTCATTTTCGGATCCTCCCTCCCCCTTCCCCGCCCTCTCTAGCTGTGCATTGAGCGTACTGAGTTGCTGTGTTTACTGTACTGTGCTGTCTCCCATTGTATTGTGATTTTGTTTGTCTCTGTACGGCGCTGCGGATGCCTTGTAGCGCCTTATAAATAAATATTAATAATAATAATTAATAATGGAAGTAGTTTTGCCATTGTCCTTAAGTAGATCAAATATCTCAGCAAAACCAAGCTCAGGGAGTTCCCCTACCACAATATATCAGTGAAAAGCTCTACACCAGAATACATGGAAAACCTCACTTACATTTATGATTCCTGCTAGAGAATAATAGCAAATTGTTGTTTTTTTTGCTACAAATCAATTACACTGGCTTCTGGTTTGTGTTCAGTAGCAATTCTTGGTGTCTATTCTAGTGCACAAACCTTTGAAACAGTATTGAAAGATCATCAGTCTTTGTATAAACTGTAACATGCTTCTTTGTAACCAACTACAGAATCACATCCACTGATGAAATTATTGGACAGTTCCTTTGTGAACTAGTACATATCCTACAAAAACCTTATCTAATTACATTTTATGCTTCCAGACTAGACATTACTTGAAGTCTACTTCTAGTATCACTAATTATTAGACAGGATTGCTTTTACATTGCATATAGTTATTAGTGGGAGTGGAAAGAACCACGCTTGTTAAGGTTTAAGATCATATTCTGCGTTTCACGGAACATTTGAATATTTGAATAGATAATTAGACTGAATATGGTAAAACTACTGTCCAATCAGTATAATCATATTGCTTGTGATGTTTTATATTCTTGTGTGACAATAATGAATGAGACACAAAAAGAGAATGAGATAGAAACAGAGATTGTGAATGTACTCTATTTCTAACTCCATTAAATTGATGACCTTCTTTCAGAATGGTCACATTTACTAAATAGCACATCTGTGCTAAGGTGAATCCTTTGTATTCAGTGCTCAATTTAATTCTTCATGCATATATTAAGTCTGATTATCTATTCATTTGCATAAGATAGTGAAGTATTAATACAATAGTAGGCCATGTTTTTGACTATTTGATGTGCTATGACTCGACAGATTTGACATGATGCATGACATTTCTTTCATAATAAAGAATTATATTTATTATTTATAATATATACGTTAATATTTCAGTATATTCTACTGCAATATGTAATAGTATCATGGTATATTTTACATGATTTACATACCTGTGTCTTAGCTGAAGATCTACGTCTTGAATTCTAAGAGTATTTAAAGTTAGTGCTCATAAGGGAGTGGTGTATATATATATATATATGGTCAGAAGGGGTTGTATACAATGAGAGTCAATTATGTGTCAGGATCCAATTCATATGGATTATTACAGAAGCAAAGGAAAAGCCTAAGAGCCACATTCACAAAAGTAACAGAGAGAATATTTTCAGTACCAAAGGATATGTTAAATTCACAAATGGTGACTTGGAAGTTTGAGATGCCTGTGCCTCTGGGGGACAGGGCCCCGAGGAGACCCGTATATTCATTGGTGGGGGTGACAGTCACTATCACTTTTTGC
Organism: Mixophyes fleayi; assembly: GCF_038048845.1. Classification (NCBI taxonomy): domain Eukaryota; kingdom Metazoa; phylum Chordata; class Amphibia; order Anura; family Limnodynastidae; genus Mixophyes; species Mixophyes fleayi. The sequence continues at coordinate 378,707,702 of NC_134402.1, forward strand.
ACTAGCACAATGCACTTAAGTAACCCTGCACCACTTTTTATTTCTTGTTCCTGGCCTTTCCAGTGGGCCTGCAAATTTTTTACACCCTCCGGCCATGAGACTGGGGCCAAAAGGCACTTTTTTATTTTTTATTTATTTAAACACAAGCACTTATAGCACTAAGCAATTTTTTGCACAAATTTCAGTTGGTTTGATCTTTGATGCACATTTTGGCTTTGGGTGTTGATCCTAATGGATGACCCTCTACCTAAGCTGTTGGAGGCTCCCTCCTTATGGGGTGAGCTGAAGAACCAGTACCCCAGGGAAAGCCTCAGCTGACCTCAGGGTAAAGGGAACTGCTGAACCTTGCAGCGGCAGAGGTAGTCCCAAAGACCCTTGCCCCCTAAGGGGCCTTTTGGCTTCATAAGTCAGGGATGTAAAGGAGCCTCTCCTAGCTTTGGTGAAGGGGGTCTGAAGACCCATATTGCCCTTAAGGGCCTTTTGGGGGATGGGTAGGAACAAGGCCAATTCCCATTTGGGAAGGGTCCAAAGGACCAAGCCCCCAGCTCTGTTTATTCACAGCACTGCGTGATTTGGAGCACCGCACCTCGGATTCCAAGGAAAATAAAGAAGTAATGTTTACATACTTGTGAATACAAACATGGTCATGATTTGTTTCACATCAACGATTACATATTTATGGATAAGAAATTTAAAAAAGCAAATGATACATTACACACCTGTAAAGACAGGTTGTAGAGATGACTATTGTATGCAAATGACAAGGATTACCCTATTTAGAGCATGTGCATCTTTGTCCCTAACATTCAGGAGTGAAGCTGGTGGACTATGGGGTTGTAGTCTGTGCACCTGTTTTCTCCGTGCCCCTGTATTGTCCCAGACACACTACCCTGTACAAAGCTGTAGTAACTCCAATTTATTTTGCCTCTTGACAAGTGGGCTCCTGTCCCTCACTTATCCCGATTATGATGTAATCCAGCAAGTCTGCTAAGTGGGCCTGTCCCTGTAGAAATAAAAGCATCTGGTAACCGTGTATTAACCTATCCACCCTATTGTTGACCCATGAAGTACCATAGTGTTAATGAAGTTATCATCACAAGATTGACTCATAAACAGGTGCTAAAATGTCTAAATCCTTTGAACCTAAAACATGAAAGTGCCGGTTTTTCTATGTCTACAGCTACTACAATCTTGAGGGAAAAAAACTCTTATCCCCTACTTCTATCTGCATTAGTTACGATTTCTTAGAGAAAAATCCACTTTTGTTTGAAATTAACCAACAATGGGTTTTAGGCTGAAGGCTAAATCTGTGGCTAGCACAGCTGTGTCTAATATAACTCAATTATTTTACTACCTTAAGTGTTAGCTTCAAACTGTTTCACCGGCAAAAACATAATTACACGAGTTTAAAATATCCATATGTTTCATGGGTAGGTGATAGTGTTTTGGTAAAAAAAGCATTTTAAACACTGTGAGAATATATTTATTTTAAACCATGTGTTCTGTGCCACTGGCTTTTACTGCTTACAGTTATATGACAGTGAATTATAATAAGCTATCACAGAAGCAGGATTTAAGATGACTAATAATACGTTTTAAAATGTAAAATTAGGATAGTGCTTTCCACACTCCTTTTAAATACCAGTATGTTTGATTGTTTAAGTACAATCCTCAAAGAAGTGAAACCCCAGCAGAATAGGAGAAACCAATCACTCTCTGCGTCTGTGCAAGAACTCTGACCACAAGAGAGCTTGGAAAATAATGATTATGTCCAAGTGGGTTAATGCCATTACACGCCAAGAAGTTTAAAATAGAGCCAGCCCAGAAATAAAATGTTACTTTAATACCCCCCCTCTTCCAAACTAGCTGATCTGAAGGGTTCTAATGTGCAGAGCTTGTCACACCCCCCCTCACTTGGCACATGTTCTTTGATCATACCCATTTCAAGTATTTAATCATATCTGTATATGAAAACACAAAAGCCGTGACCATAGAGGAATAGGGACCTTCTCTCTTTTTAAATGTAATTGACTCATTTATTTTATCATTTTTACTGCCCAATGATAAAGATCTGTAAGTCTTTCACTGAGGGCAACCATTATTGTATCAGACTCTGAAAGGTTGTGTGCCAGTCACATGATGTAACAAAGCGCTTCTGTCTACCTACAGGTTGTTGTGCTCCACTCCCCAAAATAATGTATGGGTGTTGCGGCAAGTAAATGGGGTGCACCACTTAAAGGGTTAATTCCCGGCACTAGGCGCCGGGACTGGAAAAATGTAATGTGTACCTGTATGTGTCTAATCTAAATATATATTTAATAAAGATTAAAATCTTCCTACCTCCAGAGGGGACTTGCAGCAGCGCTCCTGGATTCAGATGAATCCAGGAGATGCAGGGCATGCAGGGAAACCCAACATGCCCTGCAGTGAGTGTTACCCAGAAGGAAGCAATGAGCAGTGAGTGTTACCCAGAAGGAAGCAATGAGCAGTGAGTGTTACCCAGAAGGAAGCAATGAGCAGTGAGTGTTACCCAGAAGGAAGCAATGAGCAGTGAGTGTTACCCAGAAGGAAGCAATGAGCAGTGAGTGTTACCCAGAAGGAAGCAATGAGCAGTGAGTGTTACCCAGAAGGAAGCAATGAGCAGTGAGTGTTACCCAGAAGGAAGCAATTTTGGGTTCCAATGAAGGAGCCTGGTGGTGGCAGCAGAGCCCTCTATAGTGTTAAGAGAGGGTGCAATTGGGATAAAGAAAAGGGACAGTGGCAAGGCAGGCCCAGCTGGTCCCCAGCAACACAACAGGGTGGCATAGAAGGTCCATCCTGTCAAAGTTGTCTGTGTAATATACTGTATCTCTGATTATGATCTATTTGCTGTGCAGGAAAACAGCAGTCATATCATGGTGATAACCACAGCATTGGCACTTAAAATGAGCATATACCCTATTCCAGGGACCACTGACTTTAATTATTACTAACTCCCACTAGAGTTGTATCCCCTGTCTACATCGACATCATGGTGAAAGGAACATGCAAGCAGTGCTGTGTTTTGTTTCTATTCAATCAGCCCTTGAGTTAAAAACTAAAACTGTGTAGTGTGGATTTCAAATGTTCTTGCTTGTCAACAAGGACACAAGGCTTTGTGCAGTGATGGTGGGGGAGAATGCCATAGGACCCCCATGTTTCTGCTAGATGGATGAAAGGAATCAGCTGATTAAAATTTACTATTTGGCTGGTTTTATCCTTTAATCTAATGTGTATAATGTATTTGTGGTTATAAAGGACGCTTCTCTCTGCAGCCTAGACCAGTCAGGACAACTCTCAGACATCAGAGACGACATGTGTCTGACATTATCTTTCAAGTATGTAATGTTTTTCTTGCTCTCTCGCTCTCCACAGAACATACTACCATGAAAATAGTAGACATATTGACATATTATAACAGCAGGTTGTGTATCGCTCATATCCAGCTGCTTCATTTGAGACTGTGTTATGAAAAATATACTTCAAACGGAAAAAAAAAAATAGAAACCTTTTGAACCAGAAGTTTAAAAACACTGGTAGTGATGGCTGTGAAAACATAAAAAAAATAATAATGCTGCATTCAGAGGAATTATGACCTTAACCTTTTTCTCTAAATAAAGCAAAATAAGTGTGTGAAGGGATGAGAGATGTTCTTCAGAGGAAGTGTCCCCTTTCAAATGACTTCAGAGGTTTCATGCTACAGTAGCATCCACAAATAGCATACTACTAGGTAAACTACCTAAAATCCACATTGGTCTTGTATAAAAAGCTGTATAAAGCATTTATACAAGATTTAATATTTCCCTCATGTTCACAAAACGTACAGTATTTGTAAATACTATAGCTCCTACTGTTGCCTCATGGAGCTTTGACATGATCCCTAAAATAGCAGGCCACCATGTGATAATTATCTAGATATCAAATAGAGTCCAGTGCCAAAATATAGTTGCTGGAAAGCAGGGCCGGACTGGGACTAAAAATCAGCCCTGGCATTTAAAGCACACAGGCCCACGTGTTGTGTGCTCCATGCACTATATTGTTGCACACTGATGCTGGCGCAGTGCGCGTTGCTGGTGCAGTACAACATGATGTAGTATGAGTGTATGTGTGTGGGGGGGTATTTATTTCTCCTAATGACCCTCATCATTACATTGTTAGCACCCCAATTACATCAATAAATACCATGACAATACATTATTAGTACCCAAATTACAGCAATAAATAACCCCCCACACACACTCATACTACATCGATACCCACCCACATTACAGCAACCAGCATCACCCCCACATTACAACAATCGGCATCACCCCCCACATTACAGCAACCATCATCACCCCCCACATTACAGCAACCAGCATCACCCCCACATTACAGCAATCAGCATCACCCCCCACATTACAGCGTCCAGCATCACCCCCCCCCACATTACAGCATCCAGCATCACCCCCCCACATTACAGCGTCCAGCATCACCCCCCCACATTACAGCAATCGGCATCACCCCCCACATTACAGCAACCAGCATCACCCCCCACATTACTGTGTCCAGCATCACCCCCCACATTACAGCGTCCGGCATCACCTCCCACATTACAGTAACCAGCATCACCCCCACATTACAGCAACCGGCATCACCTCCCACATTACAGTAACCAGCATCACCCCCACATTACAGCAACCAGCATCACCCCCCACATTACAGCATCCAGCATGACCTCCCACATTACAGCATCCAGCGTCACCCCCCCACATTATAGCAATACCCTCTCCTACTTATTAGCAATACTAAGCCCTAAACACACTACAACATTGCCACCACCACGCCACCCCATACTACAGTAATACCACCAATTATACAGGCGCTACTGTAGAAAACCAATGTTTTGCTTTTTTCAAATCTCCCACAAAATAGCAACAACGAACAGAATACTTACACACATATAGGTAACAGGTACCCTTTTCCCTCAATTAAATAGTAATGGCAGAATTTTCATGAATCATTACTCATGAAATAAAACATATATCTAAAAAAAACCATAACTATTGAATGATCATTTGAACCCACACGGCTGCATTAAAAGTATTTCCATCTACAGCAAAATGTCAGAGAAAAATATATTTTTTTACTACAGTACCTGGATATGCGTCTTTTCTATTCATTTTAAATAACACAGTATATAACGTAAGGGGGATAGAGGAGGTGGGTGAGAGATAATTGGATGTGCTCCATCAGTTTCATTAGATAGGAAACATTTAGATTATTTACCTGGAGAGGTCTACCCCCTTGACTCACAGGCAGGGCTGATAAGAGGAATTTTGGGCCCCGATACAGCAACTTTTCTTGGCTCCCATCATATTCAACAATGACAGACTTGCCTTTGGCAGAAGTTCATATGATGCCACACCGTAGGGTGCCCAGTTCATATTATGCCACATCGTAGTGCCCCATGGTCATATTATGCCACATCGTATTACCCTCAATTCATATTTGGTCATGCAGAAGTGCCCACAAACCATATTATGGCATAGTAGTGCCCCCAAAACATATACCATACAGTAGTGCGCCCAAATCATATTATTTCACAACAGTGCCTCCAAATCATATTATGCCACAATAGTGCCCCTAAATAACATTTTGCCATAGTAGTGCCCCCAAATCATTAGTAGTGCCCAGACAAAAACTCATTCACAAATAAAAATTGGTACAGCATATCAGATACTGAGTGTGAGTCCCAAGAGCAGCTTAATACATCATTTACAATGCAAACAAAAATAGATATATTGGCACAATCACAGATAAAATTTATGACAAGTAATGTTTTTTCCTCTTAATTAAAAATCTCTGTACAGATAAATATGCAACAAACATTACAGTGCAATAATGAGCAATACATAGGGGCATATTCAATTGTCGGCGGGATCGCTGAAAATCCCGCCGTGGAAAAACGAATACATGTAATACGGTAATTTGTAGCTGGATTTCAGCTCGCGGCTCAGGAAGCTGCGAGCTGAAATCCAGCGAGTAAATTACCGTATTACATGTTTTTCCGCGCACGATTACCAATACCGCGGGATTTTCGGCAATCCCGCAGACAATTGAATATGCCCCATAGTGTTAAACATTATTGGATACGCTCTAGTGTCCCCAGTTCAAGAAAGGATGGTTAAAAACACATTGCACACGAGAAAATATATGAACTTACCTGATTATGGCATCCTGTTTTCTGTTCTCCTAATGGGCGCTGGGCGAGGAGGGATCTGCGCTGTCAGCTCACACATGCAGTCGGGAGCAGGAACAGAGGGCAGTGGTCGAAGCAGAAATTTAGAAGTGCACCCCCTACCACCCTGGCTCTCTCACCCCCTCTTCCAGCGCGCCCTTCCCCTTCGGCTCTCTCACCCCCTCTCCCAGCGCCCCCCTGCCCTTCGGCTCTCTCACCCCCTCTCCCAGCGCCCCCTTCCCCTTCGGCTCTCTGACCCCCTCTCCCAGCGCCCCCTTCCCCTTTGGCTCTCTCACCCCCTCTCCCAGCGCCCCCTTCCCCTTTGGCTCTCTCACCCCCTCTCCCAGCGCCCCCTAAGCCCTGGCTCTCTCACCCCTCACAGCGCCCCCTTCCCCTTCGGCTCTCTCACCCCCTCTCCCAGCGCCCCCTTCCCCTTTGGCTCTCTCACCCCCTCTCCCAGCGCCCCCTAAGCCCTGGCTCTCTCACCCCTCACAGTGCCCCCTTCCCCTTCGGCTCTCTCACCCCCTCTCCCCCTTTGGCTCTCTTACCCCTTCTCCCAGCACCCCCTAAGCCCTGGCTCTCTCACCCCTCACAGCACCCCTTCCCCCTTGGCTCTCTTGCCGCCTTTCCCAGCACCCCCTACCACCTGGCTCTCTCACACTTTTGACCCCCGCACCCCCCCGAAAATCAAGGCACCCCTGCGCCCCCCCATTCAGTAAAAACAAAACAGGAAACTCACCAGTGTCACACTATATAGGGGGAGGGAGATGAGCAGCGCGCAACAGAGGTGGCTGGTTCCCGGGGAGGAACCAGCCACCAGGTAGACAGGAGGAGTCGGGCCGGCCCATCCAGCCATCGGCCCTTCTGGCATTTGCCAGAAGGGCCAGATGGCCAGTCCGGCCCTGCTGGAAAGGGAACTGTGGCCATGAGTGTACTAGAACATGAGATTGAGCATCTATAGTCAAGAAGCAGCTGCAAAAAGAGATGTCATAGATGGGTATTGTGAGTACAGTAGGACAGTATTGGTGCAAGAAGCTATAACCTGGCACTGCGCCAGATAAATACACCTTATTAAGCCCCACATCTGCAGATACCTACCACTAAGAGTGTGACACAGAGACTTAGTGACTGGCCTTAAGATGTATGAAACCCAGAGATGCTAATTCCGCTGATTCAACTGAATTCAGGGACAAATTTACTGGTCCAAATTAGTATATTGCAATTTGTGTCATTCAGTTTTAAAAATCCACTTGATGAGTGACTTTATCTCATTTTAATAGTCTTACACTAAAAACCGACATCTCTGCGACACTAAGCTCAGTCCGCACTTAGTAAAGAACGCCTTCACTCTATTTAACTCCTCCCACCAATAATGTTTGCGCTACCCACTATACCGCAGTGTGATTATATGTCAAGAGCTGTTCTGCTGAAAAAAATTCAACAGTTAACAAAAAAAATTATTTGTGGTTTAATAGCTCATGAAATCTAGTTTTTGTGGTATAATTCTTTGTTCCAAATCAACAGCTATTTTTTACACAGCACACTTATTATTCTTGTGAATGTTGGACATTGTCGGGGAGGATTTAAGGGTTATATCTTATAGATGCATTTTCACATTTTAAGCGGATAACTGTCAGCAATTGTTGGCTACAATTCAACAGACTGAATACATAGACAATATACTAGAACATGGACAGGAAAAAAATTCAGCTGCAAATTTTTATAATTGTGACCAATGGACAAGCTGCCTCTGCCAATATTCATCGATATATCCAGTATCAGGTGGAAGGTTTATTGGGAAATTCAGGAGTTCCACAAATATCTGCCCTTAGCTTCGGTGGTTCTTCATTTTCTTTTTCGACTATCTTCTCCTTCATTTCCATCTGAATAGATTTTTTGGATTGTTAATAGATATTCTTTTATCCCTGGGAAAAAAACAATTGTGTGCCAGTCAGAGCGTTCTAACAGGTAGTTAATGGTGCCAATGGCAAGTACAGAAAACAGTTGCATTTGGCGTCAGTCAGTGATTTAGATTACAGTGAACCGCCTGTATATTTCTGCACATTGATAGTTAATAACAAGTAGAGTAGTAGGGAGTGTGTAAAAAATGAAAGAAAAAAGGCATACAAGAAATCAGAAAGGAAATGCTGGAATACTATTTACACGGGTGGGGTACTATTTACACTGCTGATTTCAGCGACAACACTTACCCCAACATATTGAGTGCGAAGCTGGAGACCCCGACATGCTGTGAATTGCGATTGTTGAAAAAAATGACTTTGATCACAGCGGTTGTGTAAGAAGCCGGCCACAATGAATCACGTGAGTTTTAACGCCGGCAGTATTATTGTGCCTCTTAAGGGTTCCACGGAAGGAGGCTGCGCCTGTATATAATATAAGTCTTCTTAACTACATTCTACAGGCACAGCCTCCTTCCATTGTGCTAAGCATTGTGCTAATTTAGCCCATCTTTGCTCTATACATATGAATACTGTATGATTTTTTCCTAAATCAGAATTAGACAACATAACACAAAACAGGTGATCACGTAGACAAATTATTAAATTGCAGAACATTGCTTCCCATCATGCAGTAAGTGATAGCTACCTTAAATCAAAGCCAAATGCTGGTTATAGAGCTGCTTCCTAAACCCCAAACTAATCTGTTCTGAGGAACTAGCATTTTCACATGGATAAACTCAATTTAATAGTAATCTGAGACTAGTCTGTCTTAAATTTCGTGTGATGCTCAGTGATTATTCCTTTTGTGCCAGTGGAGCCAAATTCACAGTACCAGTGCCACTGACGGTAAGGCCATCTGCACGGAAGAGGTTAATATTTCATAATCACATTTTCACAGATGAAAAGAGCAAACAGATGTTCTCTCATCACAATATATCACATTGACCAGATGTTCAGAAATGTTCCAGGGAAAGTGCCCAAAACAGAGAGTGCTGCAAATACTGAAGACATAATCCTATAGAGGATAAACACTTCCATAACAAAACAATGCTGTGTGCAAAAGGTATACACATCCGTGTTTAGTGTTGCATTGCTGTAAAACGTTTATGTTTAGTGGCCTTTATCTATTTGAGGAAAATTTAGCACAATTTTAAAAGAAACAATTAAAACCATTTTTTTTTAGTGTTTAAATCTGCAGGGAAACTTAAAGATGTTTTCCACATAAAAGAAGGTAGGGGAGACAGATGGCCCTACTCCTAACCCCTGATTAATACATTGGGATCTCTACTGGAACGTCAACCATGATTCCGATGTAATTGTGCTGAAGACCTGGTTGTACTGCTTCAGGATAGACAAAGAAGAAATCTAGGTAGGTATCTAAAGAACAAGTTCAAATGACAGCCGTCTCTGACTGGTTGGTCTTGTGACACTTTGACACTTGTCCAATAATGGGCATTTGAGGAGGTGACAACATTTGAACTATCACTGATGTGGCATACCCTACATGGAAATGTATTGGGATGCCAAATAACACCACTTTTAATGATCAAATTGCATCATGAACATAGCAAATCTGAAATTGTTGTTGCTATAAATGATTATCTAGTTTTTTGAACATCCTTAGTCAGCTTTAAGTACACACACTCACATTTTTAGCCTGTTTAAAATGATTTGTTACTAAAACTAGAATATTTTTCAAAGGGATCATTCTGTAATATAATCCAGATATGGTGCTAAATGTATCTAATATTTATGTCTTTTGGTTTTATATGTCAAAATACACAGATTTCATTACAATCATTCTGATTCTTCATACATCTAACTAATTTCCAAATGTTTTTCCAAGTGTAATTGATTATGGTCCCTATTAATCAGATAACTTGTAAGGATTCTAACTTGCGCTTCAATTTTGCCCTCAGTGTGGTCGATCCTTTCCAAATGCACGTACAGACTCTTAGTGATATTATAGATTAATGATTACGATGAAAACTGTAAGATCTTAAAATTAACTTGATCAGTAGGTTTTGAATAACCATCTGCAAATAGTTTAATATTCAGCTTGGCTATCAGAACATCTAAGAAAGTTATACTGATGGCAGTGATTGAAAAATTACGTGTCATTGATGAAGTAAATTAACTGTATACATCATCAAATTAAATTAATATCTTTAGACCAAAGTAGTAATTTATTGACAATATATCTTAGAAAAGTATGAATACCACATTTGTGAACTAAATGTTCAAGATGACAAGATTCTACTTATGTTTTCCATAAATAAATCAAGTAATCAATAGGCCAATTTCCCCAATAAGCCATAATGATAAATTAGCCCCAACAGTTAATATAGAGTTCCCATTGCAATACTAGCCCCACCAACCCCACATAACATTTATAGTCTTCACACTTACTAAAAAAAATCCTCTACATAACACTAATAGCCCCAACATTTAATAAACAGCCCCTAATTAATATTAATAACCCCCACATTTGCTAAAGTACACCAACATAATATTAATATCCCCCACATTTAATGAAGATCCCCAGAACAACATGACTAGTCCCCACATAAGATTATAACCACACCACCCCCTCAAGCCCAAACATAACATTATCACCTCATCTCCAGCTCCCCACATAGCATTAATACCACCAGAAGTCTTACATTACACTCCTCTGACTGCCTCCTGTGAGGTCTTTGAACCAACCACAAATGTGGACTGGAGAGGTGCAGAGCAAAGTGGCTGGGTGTTAAAAAATAGGAGCTCTCCTGTTTGATTGATCTATCACTTGTGCTTTTACGGCTACTACTATGTGTAGGATCATTCATGCAGTTCACTGATTCAGCTGGTTGCTAGGTAAAATGTTACAAGCTTCATTCAACTCTCAGTCTGGAAGCCTCAGGTGTGCAGTCACCTACCACACTCATGCAGCTGATCATCATACAATTCTGATTGGTGCTGCTGCCTTTGCAAACCTTTTCCTGGCAGCATACCAATGCTGGTGATAGTTCCTGCTTGACCTAGTGTACCTTGTATCCTGACCTGTTCTGCTATCGGTGTTTGACCCATATTGTTTATAGGAATTGCTGTCTTCTCCATTACTGACTCTTGGCTTTGTTAGATAGATTTGCTCTCATATTTCTACCTGCCCTGACCACCGGCATGTTCATAGGATTCTGCTGTCTTCTCTACTCTGGATTTGTGCATGTCTAACTCTGAGTTCTGCCAGATATATTCTGATTGCTCACTATCTGTTACAATGAGCTGTCCACTCAGTCAGACAAGAGCCACAGCACTCTGCATTAACCCTTGCATGTCTGGCTCAGAGTTCTGCTATTTACAGTCTGGTTGCTCAATACCTGTTGCTGTTTGCTATCCAGTTCATCAGACAAGTGCTATATCAAAAACTGCTACTACCCGAGCATAAGACCTGGGGCAACTGAGTACTGTGGAATGTTACAAGTTCTTTTTAAATGGGGTCTGCTAAAGGTAAATATCTTGCAAAGCGGTTCTAGCAGTTGAGGATCGCATGCTACTCTGCCCTTAACAGAGGGGAGAACAGATCACAAAAACGCTAATCCACAACAGAGGTGGTGCATATAATAAGGACCATGGGATGGGGCAGCAATGGTAGGATGGCACCCAGGGCCCCAGATTGAAAACATTTTCCTCTGCAAGTTTTTTTAATGGGAAAAAAATAGGAAAGAAAGTTTAAAAATAAATCTTCATGTGGCCCCATGACTACATGGGGGCTGCCAGCCTACCAGAAAAACTCTTGGTAAAACCTATGGCCAATTCGCCTCTGATGATATTATAAGGGTTAAATACCCATCACCCATCTGTAATTGTCAGCATCTGCTGAAGGGGCCATACCCACCTAAAGTACTGACTATATTAAACACATTCCAGTAAGGGTTTATATAACATTCCTGTGTGATGTGTGTGATTTCCTTTATTTTAACTAATGCATGACTGTTGTCTACTCTGTATAATGTGGTCACGTGAATTGTTTAATTTTTCAGGAGGAGGAACAAGATGATGATAAAGTTTATACAATATGGGCCTGATTCATTAAGGAAAAAAGCAACTTTGCACCTTGGCAAAACCATATTGCTTTGGAGGGGGAGGCAAATTTAAAATGTGATGGCAGATTTATAATTGGGGTAAGGCATGTTCTAGATCAACTTTATATTTCAGTGTACAAATAAAGCTATCATGTATTTGTGTGCTACATGAAAAAACAGCCAGTATTTATCTTATGTGCAAAATAATAAACTATTTTGCACTCCTTGCATTGTAACATGGTTTTGATCAGGAGAAAACTTGCTCATTCTTTTGCCTTACTTTCCTTACTGAATCAGGCCCTATATGTGTATTATAAACTTTGACTTTTTTGCTTTACAGCTCAATGATACTTGTGTCATGCATATTTACTTGTAGATGTAGAGTAGCATTTTATTTCATGAACCAGGTCATTTACAAAGAGAAAGAGGGGCATTTGCTGAGACGGTTGCATAGGCAGAGAGGGGTAGTTTTGCAAAGTGAAGTTATTACTAGCTAAATATGAAATAGTCACAATAGTGCACCTTACTTTGCGGTACAGTGCAGAGAGGGATTTAATTTTTCGAAGCAAGATTATTGCAGTGTCATAAAAGTATATTCCTTGCAATGTGCCAGGAATGAAGCATGTGTAAACATGCTGCTATTGGTACCAGGCGGTCACGGAAAGCACATGTTTCCAGTGTTGTTACCAGGAAATTGGCACTGGTATCTGTGGGTAATGCTTATAAATTAGAAGATCTTTCTTGCAACTTGGTACCACAAGAAAAACTCCTCAACCCTGGAAAAAAACAATATAGAACTCAATTGGGTAGTACAAGAAATAATAAAGGTATTCCCATTTATTATGCAGACCAAAATGTCTGGCTATGAAGTGGTGAAAACCCTTTGGCCACCAAGAGGTTAAAATAAAAACATTTTTGGAGGCTCATTGCATTCACACTTAATGAAAGATTGCTCCTTTTTAATTGAGATTAAAAGAAAGTCATTTAAGCACTATACATTTTCATTAGAAAGAATGACCTTTCAAATCATATTATGTTTTGCTGCCCATGTGACTTTAATAGGAGGACATTTATTTTAATCTGTCTGCTACCAGACCTTCTGCCTATCAAACCCACATGTGAGGTTGTGCATAGAATTACATATACCGAAGATTAAAGAAACCTTTCTCAATTCAGATGATTAAGTGAATTTGCAATGAAAGTGGTTACAACAGGGAGCTCAATATTGGTGAAACTGCAAAGAATCATTCTGCTGGGGAAATTCAATATCATATTAAGAAACTCAAATCAGTAACATGGGTGCCAAGGAAATGCTTGAGGAAATCCCAAAGTATGGCTAGTCAGTAATTATTCAATTAATTTCAAACATGTATAATTACTCTGAGTCTGCCAGTTTAGTCTATTGCCCTAGTGTCATTATCAAACTAGTGAGTACCATTATCTTTATTTTATATATTTTATATAGGTTCAAAAGATTTACAACCAAAAAGTATAAGATAAAAGTATTTATAACAATAGCACATAACTTAAAGAGTACCAAATATAGAAGGAAATTAGTGATATTACAAATAAGTACACTAAAGACTGATAGATAGATAAATAGACAGACAGACAGACAGATAGATAGATAGATAATAGATAGATAGATAGATAGATAGATAGATAGATAGATAGATAGAAATCATCATCATTCTGTAGCACTACAATTGCGGACAAACACAGTAATAAATAATACAGGGTAAAACAGACAAAGAGGTAAGTGCGCCCTGCTCACAAGCTTACAATCTATGCTTCACTGTGATTTATTAAGAAGCAGTAACAATTACATGACAATGAAAAATTAGATTATGGCACAAATCTGCCACAAATGCATACATTCCATCCAAATAACACATATTGCAGCTGACACCATGTCTTTTTTCCAGTAGGTGATGCCTATTTGGCCAGTGAAAATCATTACTTTCTACTAATATTTGGCTTTAAATTTTCCCAATCCTACTCTAAATTCTGAAAAATGTTAATTTACAAATCTTTTGTGAAATGTCATATCTCGTAATGACAAAGCAAACGCTAAATACAAAGACTGTAACATTGGATCTTTGTTCCTCTGTGAAGCAACAGAATCTTCCGCAAAATTCAATTTACATGTCATCTTTCTGAAACATTGCTCATTTGTAGTTGACAGGTAGGCATCTGGACTAAATGTAATCCAGCAATGAGACTTAAGTAGCTAAGTACATGAGTTTCTATATTCCAAACTGATGAGTACTTTCATCACAGAACCATGTCACAACAACACAGGGGTTTCCATGCAGGGTGGAAAAGACCTATTAAATACCAAAAAGACCTATATTAGGCCTTGTAAGCTAGACAATGCTAATGGATCCAAGCACTACGGGTCTAATAGTATCTGTTGTATTAGTTACTATTAAAGTAGTAGTATAATAATTTTAGCCATGATCAGGCGCCTCCCGAAGACACACTGTAGTTACCAATCCATGCCACAGATCACATAAACACTTGCCATCTACAGATCCATTTTACATGAAATAATAGAGTAAAATATAGGAGACCTATTGGAGTATAAGGTGTCACTCCAGGTAAAATTAAAGAATAGCATCAAATGTTGGGGTGTGTGTATAGGGGGAGGGGGTGACTGAAAAAAAATCACACAGTTGTCAAACCATGAGAAAAGTACATATACATGGTATTCCATACTAAAACTAAACTTTTGGGATAATTTTATGAGGTTGCACAGATTATGTAAAAGTATCTATGGCATACTTGCAAACCTTTCATTTTTTTATTCCTATCTTCTAGGGCAGAAGGCAGGTATAAAAAGAAGAGGTGGGAGTAACCTGGTGACGCTATTGGTGGGGTTATTGCATCGTCACACTCCTGCCCAATCAGTGTTCACTGATGGTATGGCTTGTTGAACCGCTTTCAGTCATTCAAGCACATCCTCACCCACCTTGCAGACAGACAAGCTCCCTAGTGGCAGAGTTGCCTAATCTCTCTGGAGTGTAGGAAGTCCCCGTCTAATTCGAGAGTCTGGCAATTATTTCAGGGGAATAGGCAACTATAGCATGTGGAAAGAATTCAGGGAAAGTGCATTTGTTGCCATTGTTCCTGTTTATCTACTGCTGTATATTAAAAAGGATTATTATTCCAACATGCTAATATAAAATGTCTGGTCCTGCAGGGGTTAAACTCGCAATTGTACATTAATCTATATTATATCAATGCTGAGTTAATTAATATACCTAAAACAACTAAAACATGTTCTGTCCTATTCATTTGTTGAAAAGTAGACATATGTAAATATTGACTTAGCAGTATGGTGTTTATCTATCTCGTTTCAATCTGGGCAAATTCCAAAGCCAGAGTGATAGGTTAGGTACACACTACAGGTTTTTCACCCATTTAACAGGCCAATCACACAATAAATGACCATTTGGCCAGATATAGCATTAGTTGTGTACATTCCAACGATGAACAATTATCGTACCAAAGCACATCGTATCATTTGATTTTCTAACGGACTAAAAATCTCGCTCAACGATGGAACGATGTTGTTCTAATTCTGCAGTGTGTGTGTGTGTGTGTGTGTGTGCACTCACAAACAGATCTCCATAGAGTTTAGAGTCACAATCTTTTTAACCGATGGTTATGACAGATGAAGATAACAGATCTAAAGATAAAAATTGTAAATTGTGTACAGTGTGTTCACATGAATCGGCATGGTAATCGGAACTTTCAGTCTTTGGTAAAATTGTTAATGATATCACAAAGGGATACATTTTCTGTAGTGTGTAACTAAACAGCCTAAACAGTAATGTCCTGTGCAGACTGGTAATTGGTAGAGTAATGCTCTGGACCAGGTATGTGACAGGAAAGCATAGATGCCATGCTTTATCATTTGAGCTTATTGTCCTAAATCCGATTCATTTCAGTCACTGTGTAAATGTTCTGGAGTGTGGCTTTCCTTGTTTGCAAGGATATAAGACATATTAACATATTATTAAGTATTGCTAGAAAGTCAGTGTCAGAATGAACCACAAATTATTATTTACATTTTGGGTTTAATCCTCATTAAAAAGTTAACTACATCCAGAACTAAACATTTTGTTGAAATTAGGTAACCTAAAATAAAATACAGTTTTACTTTCTGGTGTTCAGGGAATCTGACTATTGGATGGTCTGGCAGTATTTGTTCAGGGTTGTCAAACTGTGACCTTCTCATTCCCATTCTCATTGCTCTCTACTACAAGCTGTTTACATTGTGATAGTGCCAATACAGAAATAGCAAATAAGTTAGTATGTGTTATATATTAACAACCTGAAGATATAACAACTATATAAGTGTATAAATCTAGTTTAAAAGAATAAAGAAAATGGCTAAATGCATAAAACAAAATCACGACAACAAATGTAATGTAATTAGAGATTTAATATGCACACAATTGGGGTTATGAAGAAGTAAAAGTGTTTTCGCAATAATTCAGTAATTCGCATTAATCACTTTAGTGCACATCTATATCTATGTAAACAATATCTGGTTCCTATGAGTTACTGCTTATATTGGTACATAACACTCAATGTCTATGGCATCACTGGATAGTTTATTTTCTTATTTTAAGCTTATTATGTTTGGTTATTACATTTACGCCTTATTTTTGTTGCAGCTCATTTTCTGAACACAGGATCCATGAACATCAGAGTAAAACAGGATTGATTTTTCTGAGTTCACATCTCTGGATGTTTATCTGTTTCAGAAATGATAAGGGTTATTATTCTGCCAGCAGTTGCAAAGTTATCTTGTTATCCTCCTGATGTAGCTGTTGTAATGTTCACACAGCTTGCGCTGCACTCTTATCTCCGCACCAAGATTATAATTGGATCATATGGTACTGAAAGCTGTATTACCTGTCTGAGGTGCAGACATATATATATTTCAGGGGCTATATAATTTTAGAAGTTTTCAAAATAAAATAAATACATTAAATGAAGTCACTAATCAAATTTTGAATCATATATCCACTAGAGATGAGCAGTTCAGATTTGGAGAAATCCGACAGATCCGAATTTTGGTTCGATTTCTCGCACAAAATTCAGATCTGTAAGCGAGGCAAAACATAATTTCCACTAAAATGTTGGCTCTCTCGAATTGTGGATCGATAGCTTCTCTATATAGCGCTACCCCTGTTCTCACCTGGTATTTTAGAAGTGATAGCGTGTGGATAGTAGGATGACTACAATTCTGTGCCAAGAAAACCGCTTGAGGAGTGTTGGACAGGGTGAAAGAGGAAATTTATTTATAAATAGCTGTGATTTAATGTAGTTTATTTAGAGATCAGTCTGCTAGAAATGTGTGCTGATCAATTTTGTGTCAGAGAGTTTAGAGTAGTGGCTATTGGTTGTTATAATATGTATAGTATAGGTATCTGAGCTATTTAGTGGAGAAAAAACAGGGGGCTGCAGCACACCCAAAAAAACCAAAATAGATTTGTTGTTTTTAAAAACGAAAGTGTTTCCTGCTGAAAGTAATATTGTCAGGGGCAGTATCAGTGACAACTGGAGGTAAATGTATCACGCTCTGATTTTGTCAGAGGTTAAAATTTTCCGGCAACTCACCCGCGATTTTAGTCCCCAAGTCGCGAAATGTATTAAGCTGCGTTTTTTACTCTGATCTTCAAAATCGCTTGTTATCTCTTATCTCTTGCCATGTGCTGGGATTTCAAACACCAACTTTCCCGTGTTTAGCTAACTCTCCCATGTTTAGGTTAAAATTTCCATAGACAACACGCTGCTTCCTGGCTGCAAGATCAGTAAACACATAATTGTTACTCTGCCTGCTTATATAGCCACAGTCCCGGTGACTGTGAAAAGTTAAAAAATAGATAAATGTTGGAAAAAAAAATGTGTGGGGTCCCCTCGCCCAAGCACTATTAACCCTAGTGCTGCCAGCCTACTGCTGGTTGTGTGAAAATCAGGGAAAAATCTGCGTCCCCCCCCCCTCCCCGGTTTTCTAGGCAACCCAGTCGGGGTGGTTAGCACTATAGCAGGGGGACATCCGGCAAGGGTTGCCATAATGCCATAATGACATACCAACCCCAGGCTGTTCAGTACTGGGCTGGATTCCCTAGGTAGTGGGGTCCACAAAAAAAATTAGAGTGCGCCCCTCTAGTAATAACCAGACCAGTGCTGAAAGCACTAGGGCTCTTCCTACACCACTGGGCAGTGGGTGTAGTAGGTTAATCACGATGATTGCATTTAGAAAAAAGCAAACAGACGCTATTTTGGTTTGTGGAACTACAAGCCACATCCATGCCAGGGTGCCATAAACAGTCTTGGCATTCATCATCATCACAATTTATTTATATAGCGCCACTAATTCCGCAGCGCTGAACAGAAAACTACAAACTTTCAAGCGTTCTCTTCAGACAAGCTTATAATATTCCTCAACCACCCTCTTAACCTCACTACATTACCCTATTGCCATCTGTTACACAATTTCACACAAGACAACTACCCCTTGACCAACATTGTTGTGTGACAGGATCATTTAGCTTATGAGTCACTTTTATCTTTGCAGTCTGGCTGGGCCGAAATGCAAAATGTAGACTTAACCTCATGTGTCAAACTCCCATTGTCCCATAGATTGCAAGCTTGCGAGAAGGGCCTTCTCACTTCTTTGTCTGTTTTACCCAGTTTATTTATTTGTTTGTCCCCAATTGTAAAGCGCTACGGAATATGTTGGCGCTATATAAATAAATGATGACCAGGTCATGCTGCACTTGGAGAACCACAAATGCCAACATGGCCTGACACCCATGGCTGGCTGTGACCTGTAGTTCCACAAAACAAAATGTTAATAAAACCACCACACTGTGATGAAAACCACAATACTTAAAAAAACAAATGCAAACAATAAATATATAACACAACCTATTTAATACCACATCAATTTATTAAAAATAATAAATCCCAATATACTCAGCAATAAGATGTATTCTTCTTTTGTCAGCAACTTTTAATATAAAATTGCTTGACAACCATGTCCCAAAATATTTGCAATTCCAAAATGTCCATGCTTAAATTATATCTTCTTATCTTCAAATCACAATGACCCCCATATTTGTAATTCCAAAACATCCATGCTGATTGAAGTCTTTTTATCGGAGGGACCCCATGCAAACTTTTTAATGATTTTCACGCAACCAGCAGTTGGCTGGCAAAATTAGGGTTAATAGTGCTTGGACAGGGGGACCCTGCTGCTGTTTAGTCAGGCAGTAATGTGTTTACTAATCTCGCAGCTAGGAAGCAGCGTGTTGTATCTAGAAATTTTTAAAGCAAACTCGGGAGAAACTTAATCGCAGCTCCATACATTTGCAGACTTGTATAGCTAGAGTGGCAAACAGTCGGGACTTCGATCTCTAGCGATTTTTGAAATAGCGATTTTGACAGAAACACATCTCTGATGATTTTAAATCAAATCTCAGGTTAATACATTGGCGAGTTTCAACTCTCCTGAGAAAATTGCAGTATTTTTAAAATCGGAGCTTGATACATTTTCCCCCTAGACTATTTTATGGTCAAAATTTAGTGAGCGGCCAAAAAACAGAGCCTTCTTTGACTGAGCAGCATGCAACCCAAAAAAAAATATATATTTTTTTTAAGAACCAATTGTCTAAGTGTGAGAAGAATTGTAACATTCCTTCCTTTCCCTATCTCGTTGGGCGTTCACCTGGTGTGGTGGAAACTACAAGTTTCTAATCCATTTTGAAATGTGAGGATATGTAGTAATGATGATAATTTAGACATAGAAATTCAGGATGCTATATTGGAACTTGCAAACTTGCAAGAGGATGTGGGGAATAATTGTGGATCTGCAATGAAGTGGGCACAGTGTGGTGAAGGGGAAACTGTGTGATGACGGGTCATAGTGTGATGAAAAAGAAACAGTGTGATGAAGGGGGTGTAGTGTGATGAAGGGTGATCTATGTAACGAAGGGTTTGTAGTGTGATGCAGGGTGAACTGTGTGAAGAAGGGACACAGTGTGATGAAGGAGGTGCAGTGTGATAAAACGCAAACAATGTGATGAAGGGGGTGTAGTGTGATGAAGGGTGAACTGTGCAATGAATGATGCGTAGTGTGATGAAGGGGGAAATATGTGAAGAAGGGATACAGAGTGATGAAGGGGTGCAGTTTATTAAAAGGGAAACAATGTGATGAAGGGGGAACTATGTGATGAAGGGACACAGTGTGATGAAGGTGGCAGCACTGTGATGAAGAGGAACAGTGTGATGATGAGACAGATTTATCCGTTGCTCTTATTATTGTGATTTTATAGCTATAGAGTGTTTTACTTAAAATAAAACAAGGACCGACTATCCTAAAATACATTAATTTGTGTGACACATAGTGGTGTAGGGCACAGGGCACAGGAGTCAGAACTGGAGAGGGGGAGGAGTTGGGACTGGAGTGGGGGGGGGGGGGGGGGAGTGGGGATTAATCGATAACCCAAAAAGTCTAGAACTGCCTGTGGATGTCTTTGGCACATAAAATTTTTGACTTTTGGCATTCAGCGACCGAATGTAAAGTATTGAAGCAGTTTCCAAAAAAAATACCTGACATGCCACCAACTTTGCACACACTGCTATGCCACTATGATTCATAGGGATTGTATCTTTTATTAAACTGCCATGTATTTGTGCAGCTGCTCTCTCACTAATTATAGTCAGCCTGCTGTTAGGAACTTACCTTGTTCCCGTTCCGCTGTGCTGTCAGCGTGATCTGACAGCGGTGTCCGATCTGTTCAGCGCTTCTTCTGTTAGCGCTGCCGCACTTCCGGGTTCTCCCTGCTGCCGATCATGTGACTCCTGGGCGGGGAATTCAAACTCCTATATCTCCCCTGCTCTGACACGCTGCCTGTGTCAGAGCAATGTGTTTCCTGTTCCTGGCTACAGTTCCTGTGTCCTGACTCCTGTGAACCTGCTCCCTGTGTATCCCTCTATTCCTCCTACTCCTGTGTACCTACCTGGCTGTGACCTGACTATTCTTTGGCTTATCCCTGGCACTACGCAACTGGACTATCTCCTGTGTACCGACTCGGCTGTGTTACCAACTATTCTCTGGATCTCCCTCTGGCACCGTATACCTGATACCTTCTGTGTACCGACTCGGCTGTGTTACCAACTATTCTCTGGATCTCCCTCTGGCACCGTATACCTGATACCTTCTGTGTACCGACTCGGCTGTGTTACCAACTATTCTCTGGATTTCCCTCTGGTACCGTATATCTGATATCACCAGTGTACTGAACCGGCCGTCTCTCTGGACCCAAATCCTGCCACGCACCCATTGCCTCCGTGCATCTACCGGTTACTGTTCCAGACCTACAACGCCTGGAATTAACGGTTAGTGCCTGTACTTGCACCGCATTGTCTATTTTCTTGTCTGCCTGCCATCACTTAGAACTTTCTCCCTTACGTCAGTAGGCTAATCTGGGGGCCGCGACATGCGGTTCTTCAGCAGCTAAGTCCACACTACCTTGCGGTGGTTCTTGGTGAAGACCGGAAGGCCGTTAGACTCCGCGCCCCAGGTAAGCCTGTGCTAATACTGACTAAGGCATCATAATCGTAACACCAGTTCGCTGCAGCCTTTGGCCAAAATTAGTGAGAATTTTGACAGTTTTGAAACGATCATTAGAAAATAAACTGTAAATGACTTTAAATGAATGATAATGCTATACAGAGTAATGTTGGAACAAAAACAGATCAAAATCACGATTTTACCTATTCTTCACAATTTTTAATTAAATCCAGATCCAAAACCAAAACCAAAATACATGAGCAATTTATAAGTAAAGTAGGTAAGGTACAGCTTATTCCATAATTACTGAGTAGCCTCTAGCTCCAGCTAAAGCGTTTTCAAACCCTTCATTACTGCTTGAACACTAGCAAATCATAAATAGGGTCTTTTTGTTTGTTTATAGGCATCTCTCTCTGTCCTTGTATCCGGCCATCTCGTCCTGTCTGCTTGTATCTCTTCTTACATTTATAGTATATGTTATCATTTACCTTTGCCTGATACTTTTTCATAGTGTGTTCCCTTTGTTACCAACTCTTTTGCTCTGTAACTACAAGTTAACATTTTGTTATCTATTATGGCTACCATAGGTGTGCTAAGGTGTGCCTTAAAGATGATTACCTCTTCCATGTATCTAACCTGGCATTCAAATTACTATCCAATCAAATTCTTTAACATCAGACTGGCATGATAGGCTCCATCTTACTATCTTAATATTGTTATCTCACAAAACACTTTGTTTCTAGACATGCTACACTTTCCATTGCTCTTGCTTACCTTCCAGAGTATCAAACCTGTACCCACACACTCCTGCCACATGAGATTCAAACCTGTAAGCATCTCTCATTGTCTTCCTCTATGGTCTGACACATTCCTGGTATTCTCTACCAATTCCATCATGTAACTTCATATTTATCTGATGTGTTTAAAGGGGTTTTCCACTTTAATTAAAACATGTCCTAAATTCCCTCCCTTCTAATTAAAAGTACTTTAGAAGGAGTCCCTCTCCTGAGGACCTAAATATCCTTGTCACTCAGCCATAGACAGGATTTCTGCTGATCACTGTTGGTGCTGCTTGGTCCTCTCTGTAGCAGAAGAGGTCGGACACAATGGCTCTAAATGAACTGCTGATATGGATCTGCTACAGAGAGAGGTGCTCAGAGGTGATTGGAATTGTATCATGCAAGTAGTTCCTAGAGGGCAGATGATTCCCCACTTTATAGGATATAGCTTCTACAAACAAAGCACAAACGACAATTGAGTGGCTCATCAAGAAAGTAGAATTGAAAAAAACGAAATCCAATTGAAAACCTGTAAATAATTTATAGTCCATAGGTAATCCACCAAACAACTTGAAAGCAGTTGAGCTTTTTGAAAAATAATAGCTGTAGAAAGTACCATATAATAAAGTGTAAGTTTTCCAGACAGGGACATTCTTCTTATAAAATTCTGAACTTGATCCAAAATTTTTTTATCATATAAAGTATATTAGTATGCAAAGCACTGTGTACATTGTATGGTCTAGACTCCAGTGTAAATAAGGAGATAGTAGGGACCCTTTTTGCTGGGTTTACCTTGGCCGCCTGCTTTTTGTGTTGGAGGTCGTTGCTGCCGTAACGGGTGCCTCAGGCGTTCCGCTTCCTGTATGTTTGGTCTTTTTCTTCGTTGGTTCTTCCGTGGCGCAACTTGGGGTCCCTGTCAGGGAAGAGAAATGGGGGGAAAAGGGGGGAAGATATAGGCTTGTATGCAACAGACAATATACTTGGTATGATATTGTTTGTGCTAATGGGGGGCAGATTGTGTTTATAGCTCAATGTTTATAGCTCAGGGTTTTAGTTATAGTGGGTGGTACCAGTAAGTAGACATACAGAGCTAAACCATAAATATACATACATGTTGTAGCAGTGATATACTGAAAATATTGCTTATCGCTCTATAGTGACCGCAGTACAGACAAGTATTAAGTCAGTATTTTACATAATGGCTGTATCATATGAACTGGACAACAGTTGTTAAAAGTTTGGAAATGTCTCTAACTTGGAAACAGCTTTACACCATTGGGAAATTACATGATAGTTATAATTGTTTCTTGGAAACATAAAACCTCAATCACATTGTTCCAAACACAGATTAAGATTCAGTCACAGGATACTAATACACAATCGCAATATCCATAGTTAAATGTTTGCCTTAGATATAGATATAGTTTCTGGGATGCATGCTAATGAGAACCTTTGCAATAGATAAAACTTGGTATGATGCCTCTGGGAATGCTGCATTCTGCTTTACCTGCAATAGTGGCAGAACTCGATCAGAGCTGTATAAAACATTATAAATGTGTCAAATATTGTACCAATGCCTTTCAATTATTAATAACTAGCTTCAGCCAAGCTGGCTAGGTTGATTGCCATTATCGGGGGAGCAATGAATAGTATACACAGTGTTCCCACACCTCTTCAGTCAAGAGTACTGATTGTACTGCTCTCAAGCCAACCACTCTGTGTCATTCATGCCATATGCCATAGTGTTTGTGATTTATTTAAAAAATTCAGTCCTGGGTGGATTTCTGGTTTGAGTATAAGGAAATTGCCTCCCACATAATACTTTGAAACTAGCACTTGCTAAGCTATGAAGATTAATGTGCCTTGTCTAATTCAATGCTCATAGGCAAGATTTTACAGCAGCTGTGGTATCTTCTGGTGATAAAAAAGACATGAGGCAGCAAGTGTGGATGGGAGCAGGCTCCCATGAGACAGACATAAGCAAAGGGAGTCAGTTAATTAGGCTAGGCTAGTGATCATAGTTTCCAATATCTTAAAATCTTCTTCATTGACACTTTGCTGTTGTGCTTTTGAAATTAGAACACACGATAGACAAATGTTTTGGTCAGATATTGCATTAGTGTGTACGCTCTCGCGATCATGTTTTATCGTACCGAAATACATTGTATCTGCTGATTTGGTTTTATATACTTCCTAAAAATCACAATCAGCGATGGGACGATTTCGGACAAATGTGGAAGTGTGCATGCACTCAAGACCAGCAGTGTAGGCAGATATCTGTAGAGTGTAGAGAGTAACAGTATTTTCAACACATGGTTATGAGAGTTGCAGATCTGAGATCTAACGGTAAATCATGTAGGTGTATACGCATGAATCTGCATGATCATCGGGACTTTCAGTCGTTGGTAAAATCATTACAGAAATCGCATCTGAAATAAATTGCTATAGTGTGTACCCAGCTTAAGTATGTCTCTTGTGGTACTTTGTAGGTTGCCTTTGGTGCACAACAATCTTCAACTTGGTACATTTACTGAACTTGGATATAATGCATTTTTTGTGCATTTTAAATACACCTTCAATACAGTTCAATAAATATTGACTTACAAAGCATGGATAATTGAAATAAATAGAGAAAATTGTATCCATTATACACAATAAGAGGAACTGTACTTTGTGTTTAGTCAATGTTCAAATTAAGCACATTACCAGGGATAAACATTTATCTCCTAACAAGTGCATCTAAAGATGTACAAGCTAATTTCAACTCTAAATTCAGATTATTTTTACACATGCACAGTGCAGGAAAAAACTTTTTAAAGAGCTGTAATTGGATTTAAGTCCAACTCTAAATCGGGCTCAAAATGTCCAATTGTTGGCTAAATGTACTTGCTAGCTGAGCATATCTAGCTAGTACTTTTTACTGCAGAGTTCCTTTCTGCATAGATAAAGAATAGTGGTTATAATTTCAAAATAGATCCTTCAGGTGTTAGGACATATAACTAAAAAAATCTGCAAAGGTATCCTTTATCCTTACAACTAACAGTTAGAACATACTTCCCAGAGTGCTCTATTTATTCCAAACCATGCACATCTAAATCCCCACCTAATTCTCTATAGACCTTCAGAAAGTCGCCAGAGACAGTTGGGAGGGTGAGAGCACATTTCAAACATGACTTTTTACATTGGCGTAGGACCCAAGAAGGGACCCAACTGCCCTGGTTTCAGGGCTATTGTTATGCAATCATTTTAAATAGAGTAGTGGACTGGACTAACTCCAAACAGTGGGTAAATATAGAAAACCACGCTATTTCCAAACCACTGCACACAGTCCCATGGACACAAGACATCACACAAACACCCCACTGTTATGGCCACCAGTGCGTCATAAACTTGTAGAACTAGCGGAAGAGGTCTTTACCTATAGCAAGCCGCTTTTCCCATAGAGACTGGTTATGCTCACAGGTACTCGTAAGCCCCCAGGTCTTATACTTGGTGTAGTACAAGTTTATGGTCACACAGCAGCACTCAAGAGTGAGAGGTAATACACGGAGTAGGGACAGGCCAGAGGTCTGCAGTCTGGAACAGAGATGGTAATGTCTGACTGGCCTAACAGAGCACAGGCGGAAACATCAGATACAAGCAGGGTCAGGACCACCGACAACGATGCAAATCCGGGTAACAGGCAGAAGGTCAGGGTAAAAAGCAATGGTTCAAGTCCAGGTAACTGGCAGAAGGTCAGGGCAACAAGTGATGGTTCAAAGTCCAGGTAACAGGCAGAAGGTGAGGGCAACTAGCAGGTATCACGATTCAGGAAACAGGCAGAGGTCAGACACAGAAGTCAATCCAAAGGTTTTCATCAAACACAGCACAGGAGTAGGTCAGCAAACTGGTAACAGAACGCTATAACTGGCAGGAAGGATAAGCCCTTCCTGCCTTAAATATTGAAGGGAGCCAATCAGGGTTTAAGCCTGAAACTATCCCCAGGACCTGCATAATTAATTCAAGAGTAATTAATTAGCTTGCAGGCTGTTTCTTTTACTCTATGCCCGCATCCGGCTGTCAGCGTTGCTGGGGCGCATCGCTATATCAGAAAGCATCCTGACCGTCTCCTAGAGGCAACAGTTGGGGCGAGGGGAACCGAAAATGACGTCCCGGCTGTTGTCATAGCAACCTGGACACTGGAGAAGAAAGCGAGCCGCGTATTGCCGCGGCTCATGACACCCACCCGCCATTTGAGCCAACTATGAAGGCTTGGAATAAACTTAGGTCTCACATGTTGATCTTTTCCATTGTTTCTCCACTAACTTCTATTACATACAACTCGAACTTTCCCTATTTAGTACACCCTCAGGCACTCAAAGCCTGGTGTGACAGGGACTTTTTTAAGGTTAGTCATCTGGTAGACTCAAATAGGTTGTGCCATTTTCCCAACCCTTCAGAAATCTCTTTAACTTCCTGTCAGAGAGCACTGGATGTATTTGTAAATCAAGCAGTTCTTAAAAGAGCTGGGTCAGGATCATGTCCTCCACCTGAAATTAATGCCCTTTGAGGATATTTGCCCTGAGGCCCACCATATTGCAAATCTACCAAAGGATATTAGATAGTACCTCACTCTCTAAGTATACTCAGACTTGAAAAAGAGACTTATATATCACACTATAGGAAAGTACGAGAAACATTGGCTAAATTATGGCAAGTTTTGTTCTTTTGAGTAGAAACACAATTTAGGATGCTCTAGCTTCCTTAATAATATCTCACCAAATATCCCATCCATTTGTTGGCAGTACAATTCTGCCATTGATACCCTGTTTCATATACTGTGAGAATGACCCTGTATAGCACTCTCGTAGCGTACTCCTCAGGTTTCCATGTAAATACTTATGCACCAAAGACGCACAAGACCCGGGCTTCTGGCTTCTTCTACACACTACAATTCTTATCTCCAGATATAAGGGAAGGCTGCTGAACACTTCAATAACACTGCAAAAGTCATAATCCTTGTACACTGAAAACTAACAGACCCACCTCTATATGGAATGGTTCAGCATAATAGATTTCTATACGGACATGGAGGACTTGTCTTTTTCAGTCCAAGTTAAGCTCACCAACTTCACAACTACATGGATATATTGGCTGATGTTTAAAGAAACTGATGCCTCCTGCTCTCACCTAATACTTACCTCCCACCAAATCCCAATGCTTCCTCCACAATATAGAGCTAAACTAATTCTAAATACTGCTCCCCTTACCTGTAGCCTTAGATACTGATCTATAAAATATGATTCTCTCGTATTTCACCCAAGTCAGAACCATAACCTCCCTTTAGCGATATGTCTCTCTCTATGTGACCTAGCCCCTATATGACCTCCTTCCAGTTTTAATAGATAATTAATATATTTTTTCTGCCACACTATTTATGTAACTGTTAAATCAAAGATAATACAGAATTGTGTGTTATTATATGTTTGTTTCATGTTCAATAAGCAATAAACAAAGAATTCTTAAAAAACTAAGACACAAGACTGTGCCTGTAAATTAAGGAAGTTCGCAGCTATGCTGCAATGCCAATAATATGAGTGCTTTTGTTTTTCCATCAGTACATCCTGTTGTTTTTTTTTTTATTTGAGCATTTTTCTATATGTCTTATTTCTCTTTGAACTATATTTGTCTTTTTCCTGTTCAGATGGCACTGCTGCGATTGCAATCTGTTAATAGGTTTAGTGGTTTTATTTTATAATTAAGTAAGTGTCAGTTATAAAACATTTAAAGTACAAGCCTGCAGTGCAAATCACATTTTGCTAAGTGCACCTATTTTAAGCAAGTATGTCTGATTTTAAGGAACCAGCAATCTTGAAAATTGCAAAATGTTGTATGTTCTGATGGATGTCGTTGGCCGTTGAAAAAGAAGCTTTGTTGGTTACTCCTCATTTTATGCCAAATTAAAAAATGACATTTCATTTTGCAAGATCAATCAGATTTACTGGTTGTAGAAGGTTGCGCTCTCTAGTTTGTGGGTGACTATGGAACAATTTTCTCCCAGCAAAGGGACCTTTATTTTCTTGTCCATAGAATTGGTAGAAACTAGGTCTTGACCTGTACTTTCAATTATCATTATTGCTTGTACTGTATATATAGTACAAAAGTGGAAGCTGCTCAAATCAATTTATAGGCCATAACAGGTGCTTGAAAGGGTGGGGTTATCCTGCAAGGAAACTACACACAACATTTTTTCCCCCAGCACCCTGCAATAGCCAGCAACAGATCTGCCATTTCTACTATAGATAAAAATGCAAAAGTCTTTGTTGCACACATTTGCAAATGTATGTTTAAGCCATCCGCCACGCCAAGGCGCTTTTGCTAATAGGATGGTCCTACTCTAAACAATGAGAGTCCCATATATTTGGGCCATACATATGTGTTTTTAAATTGAGAGCCAACTTACCAAAGAGGTACCCCAGAAGCCTCCAAACTGTATATATAGTGCCAATTTTACGCAGATCCGTACAGAGAATATGTATTTGTTCACAGCAGTCCCTGCCCCAATGGAGCTTACAGTCTAAATTCCCTAACACACACGCATTCTCTAGGGCCCATTTTGTCATAAGCCAGCTAAGCTACCAGTATATATTTGGACTGTGGGAGAAAACTGGAGCACCCAGATAAAATCTATGCAAACACAGGGAGAACATACATTCTCCGGCAGTATTAACGATTGTGCTGCACAATGCGTCAATACTTTCAAGGAAACGGCTTTTCCATCTCGCAGGTGTACTTTACATGGAAGGCACAGGTGCATGTGATGAAAACATTCAAAGGTATAACAGTGACAATAAATACAATTCCAATGTCCCCTCAATCTCATGAGGCTAAACTGAGTAATATTTTAGGAGTGAGTTGGAATGAATGTAGGAAATGATCCTAAAGTGGTAGTAGGCTAGACTTTGTAGTGGCTGGTACTCTTGTCACCAAGCATATAATACTGCATAATACTGGATTAAATGGGGCAGCTTTAAAAAAGTGAAAGTGGGTATGCTACTTGTTATGCATATAGTGGACAACTAAGCACATTAGTACAAAATAAAATGCTGTGTGTCTGCATATGTGTAATAATAAATGACAATTACTGACTTAAACCTCACAATAAATAAAACATATAACATGAACAGGTATTATTGAGCATGGTAAGGAGGAGAGACATTGTACCAAATAAATGCATAATTTTACTACTTAGACAATAAAAACTTCAAACATATTTAATTTCAGAAATCATATTCTAGACGTTAGCCAAATCACGCTGATTAATTATAATCCGTTATTGTCCAGCCACAGTTTAAAAGCCAAATGTTTGTAACAGTAATAGCATTATGTGTATAAACAACCTGACGTATATTGGGCTCACAATAATCTAGTCTAATCCATTTGTGTAGCAGCTGTAATGTTAGCCATCTGGGTCTCCCCTTATGTTGAATTATATTACATTTGTAATGAAACCCCCAACTAATTTCCCCTGATCTCTTCCTGTTAATATCACGTATCTTACTTGTCCATTCCAATCATGGAAAATGTCTAACTAGTAAGCAGGGCGGCTGAATTTAAACATTAATTCACATTTTAATACAATTTACAAAGCAGAGTATGGTATTGTTTCTGAATTATTCATTTGCAAATAAATATAATTTATAGTTTAATAAATAACATATTCTTGAGCAAGAACCGGAGCACATATGAAATTGTATATTTCTGTCTGTGATGATGATTTTGCATCTAATTAAACATATACAGTAATGCATGTTTTCCATTCTACTAACAGAAGCAGAATACAGAATATTACAGCATGGGGCCTCCCTCTGTGCCCTATATTTAGAATAGATATACACTCTGAGGCTCATTCCAAGATGGTCAAAACTGCTGAGCATGGGGTAAAGTTACTGATTATCACCACTTTATTTTGTTTAGATTGCAATAATTTTCTGTACTGATCTGTCCTACATTCATTAAACCTACATTTTTCATGTTAAATAGCAATCATAATAAGAGTATAGAATATAACTGTGCTGCAAAATATTGCTTGCACACCAGCACTATATTATATATATATTGTTTTATTTAACCCCCTTTATAGAGCATGCTCAGTTTGATGGACAGTGCACAATGATCATTTTCATCATTAACATGGTTGTGCTATCTGGAAGAGCAAGATCGCTTTACAACTTTGGTTAAAGATCACAAAGGGCACGGATGAGTGTCGAAATTTTTGATGTCAGTATGACTGCTTCAAATGAAAATATACATTTCTCTCATTACCTGCATATGCACAGGATATAAAAGGTATAGAGGATTGGGTACGAATTCCTGATGGAAGAAATACCGACACCTAGAGACAAGATAATGCAGACAGGGTAAGTGACAGTATTTTATTTTGCCTGACACTGATAAAATACTGGCATTGAGATTGCCTACTGTCACAATGCCGACATTAAATCAGGAATGCCAATGGGTCCAGCGGCTACACAGCAACTGGAGTCACCGGCAATACAGTGCTAAAAATAAATATTTTTTTTTTAAAAAAGTGTGCCACTAGCGTCAGTTGATCTGTAACCAGGAAGAGGGATGATGGCATGTCAAGTCATCCATCTCCAGATGAGGGATGGGACGATAACACGTCAGTTGATCCGTCACCAGAAGAGTGAATGTGTCGGGTCAATTGATAAATCTCCAGAAGAGGGATGATGGCACTATAGTTGATCTGTCACCAGAAGAGGGACAATGGCAGGTCCTTTATTCATATCCTCTTCCAAACCACATTTACAATCGATATTTTCCACTCACACATCATACCTGCACCTTATTCCTATTTTCACCAAACACTACTCTCTCCTATACCTTACAAAACCAGATTTCTCATGCTTTATTGTGACATATCTGCCTGTTTTAGGCAGATAACTACATCTCCCAGCACACAGTGGAGAGGAGAAGCTTGGGGTGGAGCAGTTACAAACAGCAGTTGGAATTCTGAGAGGAACTCAGAGGGACAGACATCCTGGTAGTGGGAAGGAAAAGGAAGGAGAGGCTAGTGTGTGCCGGCCGGACAGGGCCGCAGGGGTAGCAGAGAGGAGGATCGGAGCAAACAGAGCACGGAGAGAACCCCTGTATGTCAACCAGAGTAGAGACCTTGAGGACTCTCATTGTTTAGAGTTAGGACCACCCTATTATCAAAAGCGCCATGGAGTGGTGGGTGGCTTTAACATACATTTGCAAATGAGTGCAACTCAGACTTTTGCATTTTTATGTACAGTAGAAATGGCAGGTCCTTTGCTAGCTACAGCAGTGTGCTGGGGGATTTTATTCTGTGTTTGTTCCTTTCAGGATAACCGCACC
The DNA here is from genome assembly GCF_038048845.1 of Mixophyes fleayi. NCBI lineage: Eukaryota > Metazoa > Chordata > Amphibia > Anura > Limnodynastidae > Mixophyes > Mixophyes fleayi. The sequence continues at coordinate 378,739,717 of NC_134402.1, forward strand.
CTTTCAAGCACCTGCTATGAACCTATAAACTGATTGAGCAACTTTTGCTTCTGTATAGGTCTGGAGGAGAGACAGGAAGAGAGAAATAAAGTTACTGGACGTCTGCGCAGAGAGGAGCCATTTTGGCAACCATACGCTGGGAGCAATACTGATTAGTAACCCATGTTTATTTCATGACTGGACTGAGCCATTATTAGTAAGGAAGGTAACGAGTGGCGAGACTTAAAGAATATATGTTCTATCCTTTTGCTGGACTGAAATATAATAGCAAGGGTGAAGTGCAGGGACAGTCGACTAGGAGAAGAGTTATATTGGTGAGGAGCTGCATAAATAACTTTTCTCCTATCTACTGTCTGTGAAAAGGCCCATGTATCCGCATGGTGGGGAACTTGTGTTATCAGAGTGACTACATGATCGTGTAGTGGGGAGAGAGGATGCACCTAAAGTGTAAAATATAGGCCATCATTATTGTAGAGTAACGACAGTCTTTTGGTACCAAATGTTGTTTGAGGAGTGCGATATAACCAGGATCCTAAGGGGACCGGGACAGTGCTTTGTGCTAACTGGTTGCTAAACACCGGATCAAATTAAGGCAGAGAAGGAGAGAACTGTGTTGACACTTCCTCGTGATAGAAACTGCATAATTACCTGTATTTCTCCTGACTTCCAAATGTATTTCTGTGCTGTTTATAAAGTTAAAGCAGCTGTGATAGAACTGTATGTTCACTTCTGGCAATAATTATCCTTGCTAGATAGATGTTGTGGGACAGTGTTAGAGTATAAAGAGGTACCTCTAAGTTACTGTAAACCTGAAGAGCGTATATTCATATATTTATATAGTAGAATAGATACTGAACAGTGTTGTTAATAAGTTATATGTGACTGTTTTGTTCCAAGTCAAAGAAATCTATTTTTGATTTAAAACTTACAAAATTCCTTTAAAAAACAGTGTCCATTAATAAATGTGCCAGTGTGGCTTCTAAATAGAGATGGTCACTGACCCCCGTGTTTTGGTTTTGGATTCGGTTTTGGATCTGGATTACCGTCGTGTTTTGGTTTTGGTTTTGGTTTTGCAAAACCGCCATTGCGTGTTTTGGTTTTGGTTTTGGTTTTGTTTGGTTTTGTTTTGCTATTTTTTGGGAAAATCCATGTTTTTGGGCCTAAATTAACCCAATTTAGTGCTCCAACTGTTTTAGAGACAAGTAATCTAATTGTTGAGGTAATAAATCATCCAAAAAAACAGTTTAATTCTTCGTTGGTAGGCCTATTCTACACACAAAACAGATTGTCTTCCTCTCCATCTATGCATATTGGCAATGCAGCCATCGTCTTTGAATGTATATTACACCCTACACTTATAGTTAAATATGTAAAGAAATGGAAAAAGCCAGTTTGGTTTCTGTCTCTCAAGGCCCCCCTCCACTTGTATAAAATACCAAAAAATTCAGCCATTATAGACTGTACAATATTAATTGACATGGAGAAAGCCAGTTTGGTTTCTGTCTCTCTAGGCCCCCCTCCACTTGTATAAAATACTAAAAAATTCAGCCATTATAGACTGTACAATATTAATTGACATGGAGAAAGACAGTTTGGGGTCACTCTGTCTCTCTAGGCCCCCCTCCACTTGTATAAAATACCAAAAAATTCAGCCATTATAGACTGTACAATATTAATTGACATGGAGAAAGCCAGTTTGGTTTCTGTCTCTCTAGGCCCCCCTCCACTTGTATAAAATACTAAAAAATTCAGCCATTATAGACTGTACAATATTAATTGACATGGAGAAAGACAGTTTGGGGTCACTCTGTCTCTCTAGGCCCCCCTCCACTTGTATAAAATACCAAAAAATTCATCCATTATAGACTGTACAATATTAATTGACATGGAGAAAGCCAGTTTGGTTTCTGTCTCTCTAGGCCCCCCTCCACTTGTATAAAATACTAAAAAATTCAGCCATTATAGACTGTACAATATTATGAAAAATGGACAAAGCCAGTTTAGGGTCACTCTGTCTATGACACCCTACCCTTAAGGATAAATTGCCCTAACAGCAGCCTTTCAAGATGGTATGTGATATGGAAATGCCACAAGTCCCTTTCCTCTTTGGGGGTAGATTGCACCCTACACTTACATAGAAAGTTTTAAAAAGATGTTATCGGCATCATCTTCAGCTTCATCCTCACCCTCATCAGTGTGTACGTCATCATCACAGACTATCAATTCATCGCCGCTTGAATCCGCCATTAGAGAACAGTCAGTGCTTGGATGTCTTGGATGGTGAAGGCCTTCCTCGTGGAAGATGTAGTTCATTTTGATAAACATCATTTTCTCCACATTTTTGGGAAGTAACCTTCTACGGCGATCACTGACTAAGTTCCCTGCTGTGCTGAACACTCGTTCAGAGTACACACTGGAGGGTGGGCAGCTTAGGTATTGCAAAGCAAGTTTGTACATGGGTTTCCAAATGGCCTGCTTTTCTTCCCAGTAAGGAAAGGGACTGTCTGACATTTCCATATCAACTACCTCTTGAAAGTAATCCTCCACCATCCTTTGCATGTTTATACTCATATTGGATGGACTTATGGGCAAAGTGACACTTTTTTTTGAAAAATCCTTCAAACCAGCCCAGATGTTAAATTGTTCTCGTCTGCCCCCTGTGTCTTCCCTGCTTCTTTTTTGGAAATTTAATTTTTTACGAGCAACAGCTTGAGAAAGTGAAGGAGGACACGTCGTCAAGCCGAGGCCCAGTTCAGCGGCCAACTTGCTGAGCAATAGCTCCTTGCAAAAGTTCACATCTCGCTCATTTACAAGTAAAGACTCAATGTAGGTTTTAAACCTTGGATCAAGCACAGTGGCCAAAACGTACTGATCCGAGTTCAAGATCTTAATAACTCGAGGATCATTGTGAAGCGAATTAAGTACTTGATCGACAAGGCCAACATACTTTGCTGAATTGCTTGCTTTCAGCTCCTCCTTCATTTTCTCAAGCTGCTTTTCCAATAGTCTAATTAAAGGAATGACTTGGCTCAAACTAGCAGAGTCTGCACTGACCTCACATGTCACAACTTCAAATGGTTTCAGCACCTTGCACAGCACTGAAAGGATTCCCCACTGTGCAAGAGTGAAATACATCCCCCCTCCTTTCCCAATGTCATGACTTGTGCAATATGCTTGGATGGCTTTGCGCTGTTCCTCCATCCTCTGAAGCATGTACAGGGTGGAATTCCACCGAGTTACCACCTCTTGCTTAAGTTGGTGGCAGGGCAAGTTAAACTGCTCTTGGAGCTGCTGTAATCTCCTACATGCTGTGGCTGAATGCCTGAAATGGCCTGAAATTTTACGGGCCACCGAAAGCATCTCCTGCACCTCACGGTTATTTCGTAGGAAGCTCTGCACCACCAAGTTGATGGTGTGAGCAAAACAGGGAATATGTTGGAAATCACCCAGCTGTAATGCTCGCACTATATTGTTGGCGTTATCTGAAATGACATACCCTGGGGAGAGTCCGAGTGGTATAAGCCATGCATCAATCACATCTCTCAGTTTGCGTAACAAATTGTCAGCCGTATGCCTGTTAGTGAAGCCGGTGATACAAAGAGTGGCCTGCCTGTGACAAATGTTACGTAGTGGTGTACATGCTGCTGCTGTTCCTGCTGGTGAAGGTGAATGACCAACCCAGTGGGCTGTCACAGTCATATAGTCTTTGGTTTGGCCACTTCCACTTGTCCACATATCTGTGGTTAAGTGAACAGTGGGCAGAATGGCATTTTTCAGCGCAATCTCTACATTTTTACACACTTTTTGGTATAGTTGTGGAATAGCTTTACGGGAGAAATGGTGTCGCGATGGAATTCTGTAACGCGGACACAAAACCTCAATTAACTGTGAAAAACCAGCTGCGTTTATTGTGGAGATTGGACGCAGATCTAACACTAACATTGCAGCCATGGCGTCTGTGATTCGCTTGGCGACTGGGTGACTGCTGTCATATTTGCTTCCCCTCGCAAATGATTGTTTCACAGTTAATTGCTGAAATGTAGGACTGCTCATTTTATTCACCTGCCTCTGGGATGACGATTCACCCCCAGCAGCAGCAACAGCAGCAGCAGGACTAACGCTTTCTTCAGAGGAATCAATAATAGTGCCAGAGTCATCCAGCCTTAAGTGGGATGCCGGGCTAACTCCGAGCGCTACTGAGGATATTGATGAGGATGGTGTGGTGGGTGTATTTTGTAGCCGTCGGTATGTCGGTGAGCGGAGGGTCTTAGCTGATGAGGGAGTGCTTGTATTCTTTTGGGAAGAACTTTCAGCTTTTCCCAACACTTTGCCATGAACTCTCGTTAAATGGCGTAACATAGACGAGGTTCCAAGATGGTTAAGGTCCCTCCCTCGACTGACTGTGGCTTCACATACACTACAAATGGCTATACAATTGTTGTCTGGATTTGGGTAGAAATAATTCCACACATAAGAAGTGGATTTTTTGTTTTATGCCCAGGCATGACAATGGCCTTTTTCTTGTCACGTGCCAGAACTGCTGCCACTGGTGCAGGACTTACACAAACAACCTCATCCTCATCAACATCCTCATTAGCGCCCTCGTCGCCTACACAAATCTCCCCCTCATCCTCTTCTAATTCCAAAGTGGCATCCTCAATTTGGGTATCACCGGCTACACTCGGGCTATTAAGGCACACATCAGCAGAATGCTCACGATTAGACATCCCACTGTTGGATGGACTCTCCACAGGGATTGTTGTCATTTGTGAATCAGAGCAAATATTCTCCTGTAATGCCTCACTGGTATCTTGCAGCTCAGCTTTGACGCGTAACAGTAGTTGTGCACCAATTGTAGCCTGGGTAACTTTTTGGGATCTGCCACTAATAGCCAAAGGTGAAGGCCTCATTCTCTCTTTGCCACTGCGTGTGTAGAATGGCATGCTTGCAATTTTTTTTTTATCGTCACTTAACTTTTGCTCAGTTACACTTCTTTTTCGCTTCAATACAGTAAATTTTTTTTTGGTTTTTGTTTTTTGCACTAATTTGAAAACACTCTGTTGTTTGACATCGCCTTGGCCAGATGACGTACTGGGAACACTAACATCAGGACTGGTGACAGAACCTGGTTGCTCATTTAGATCATATGTGGACTGCTTTGAATCCATTCTGAGCGCAAACCACTGAGGAGTGCTAAAAATTATTGAGTAGATACTGCTGACAGATATGACTTTTGACAGCCAGAAATATTAATGCACAATTAGGGAGGACACCCCAAAAACACTGAGGAGTGCTAAAAATTATTGAGTAGATACTGCTGACAGATATGACTTTTGACAGCCAGAAATATTAATGCACAATTAGGGAGGACACCCCAAAAACACTGAGGAGTGCTAAAAATTATTGAGTAGATACTGCTGACAGATATGACTTTTGACAGCCAGAAATATTAATGCACAATTAGGGAGGACACCCCAAAAACACTGAGGAGTGCTAAAAATTATTGAGTAGATACTGCTGACAGATATGACTTTTGACAGCCAGAAATATTAATGCACAATTAGGGAGGACACCCCAAAAACACTGAGGAGTGCTAAAAATTATTGAGTAGATACTGCTGACAGATATGACTTTTGACAGCCAGAAATATTAATGCACAATTAGGGAGGACACCCCAAAAACACTGAGGAGTGCTAAAAATTATTGAGTAGATACTGCTGACAGATATGACTTTTGACAGCCAGAAATATTAATGCACAATTAGGGAGGACACCCCAAAAACACTGAGGAGTGCTAAAAATTATTGAGTAGATACTGCTGACAGATATGACTTTTGACAGCCAGAAATATTAATGCACAATTAGGGAGGACACCCCAAAAACACTGAGGAGTGCTAAAAATTATTGAGTAGATACTGCTGACAGATATGACTTTTGACAGCCAGAAATATTAATGCACAATTAGGGAGGACACCCCAAAAACACTGAGGAGTGCTAAAAATTATTGAGTAGATACTGCTGACAGATATGACTTTTGACAGCCAGAAATATTAATGCACAATTAGGGAGGACACCCCAAAAACACTGAGGAGTGCTAAAAATTATTGAGTAGATACTGCTGACAGATATGACTTTTGACAGCCAGAAATATTAATGCACAATTAGGGAGGACACCCCAAAAACACTGAGGAGTGCTAAAAATTATTGAGTAGATACTGCTGACAGATATGACTTTTGACAGCCAGAAATATTAATGCACAATTAGGGAGGACACCCCAAAAACACTGAGGAGTGCTAAAAATTATTGAGTAGATACTGCTGACAGATATGACTTTTGACAGCCAGAAATATTAATGCACAATTAGGGAGGACACCCCAAAAACACTGAGGAGTGCTAAAAATTATTGAGTAGATACTGCTGACAGATATGACTTTTGACAGCCAGAAATATTAATGCACAATTAGGGAGGACACCCCAAAAACACTGAGGAGTGCTAAAAATTATTGAGTAGATACTGCTGACAGATATGACTTTTGACAGCCAGAAATATTAATGCACAATTAGGGAGGACACCCCAAAAACACTGAGGAGTGCTAAAAATTATTGAGTAGATACTGCTGACAGATATGACTTTTGACAGCCAGAAATATTAATGCACAATTAGGGAGGACACCCCAAAAACACTGAGGAGTGCTAAAAATTATTGAGTAGATACTGCTGACAGATATGACTTTTGACAGCCAGAAATATTAATGCACAATTAGGGAGGACACCCCAAAAACACTGAGGAGTGCTAAAAATTATTGAGTAGATACTGCTGACAGATATGACTTTTGACAGCCAGAAATATTAATGCACAATTAGGGAGGACACCCCAAAAACACTGAGGAGTGCTAAAAATTATTGAGTAGATACTGCTGACAGATATGACTTTTGACAGCCAGAAATATTAATGCACAATTAGGGAGGACACCCCAAAAACACTGAGGAGTGCTAAAAATTATTGAGTAGATACTGCTGACAGATATGACTTTTGACAGCCAGAAATATTAATGCACAATTAGGGAGGACACCCCAAAAACACTGAGGAGTGCTAAAAATTATTGAGTAGATACTGCTGACAGATATGACTTTTGACAGCCAGAAATATTAATGCACAATTAGGGAGGACACCCCAAAAACACTGAGGAGTGCTAAAAATTATTGAGTAGATACTGCTGACAGATATGACTTTTGACAGCCAGAAATATTAATGCACAATTAGGGAGGACACCCCAAAAACACTGAGGAGTGCTAAAAATTATTGAGTAGATACTGCTGACAGATATGACTTTTGACAGCCAGAAATATTAATGCACAATTAGGGAGGACACCCCAAAAACACTGAGGAGTGCTAAAAATTATTGAGTAGATACTGCTGACAGATATGACTTTTGACAGCCAGAAATATTAATGCACAATTAGGGAGGACACCCCAAAAACACTGAGGAGTGCTAAAAATTATTGAGTAGATACTGCTGACAGATATGACTTTTGACAGCCAGAAATATTAATGCACAATTAGGGAGGACACCCCAAAAACACTGAGGAGTGCTAAAAATTATTGAGTAGATACTGCTGACAGATATGACTTTTGACAGCCAGAAATATTAATGCACAATTAGGGAGGACACCCCAAAAACACTGAGGAGTGCTAAAAATTATTGAGTAGATACTGCTGACAGATATGACTTTTGACAGCCAGAAATATTAATGCACAATTAGGGAGGACACCCCAAAAACACTGAGGAGTGCTAAAAATTATTGAGTAGATACTGCTGACAGATATGACTTTTGACAGCCAGAAATATTAATGCACAATTATGGGGGACACCCCAAAAACACTGAGGTGTGCTACAAATTATTGAGTAGATACTGCTGACAGATATGACTTTTGACAGCCAGAAATATTAATGCACAATTATGGGGGACACCCCAAAAGCGCTGGGGAGTGCCAAATATGAAGAAAAAATAATAAACCTCTATCCTCCTCTCTGCACTAGCGATTTTGGTTAGAGCAATTGCAAGAACAATATGGTATTCTCTGTCCCTGCTCTAATTAGCCTATGACTACACCCTGCTCTCTCCCTCTGTCAAATGGCGATGGATTGCTGTGGAGGCGTGTATTTATAAAGTTGAAGTATCGCGAGAACCGAGTCCCGAGATCCGACGACGTCACAATGACGTTCGGCCTCGATTTGGATTCGGAATGGGCGGGAGAGTACCGAGCTGCTCAGCTCGGTACTCGGATACCCAAAGTTCGGGTGGGTTCGGTTCTCGGAGAACCGGACCCGCCCATCTCTACTTCTAAAGACCAACCTGGTGTGATGATATTTCCTTTGTGTGTGCCTGCAATCCAGTGTACAGGGGCGGAGGGTTCCTTGATCTCTCTCTGGTGTGGAAAACCCCAGGAAACTAACCCATGAAGAGCCTACAGTATTTAGACCAAGGTGGAGGCACTGTGCAATACTGAATACAAGGTAAAGAGTCAATTTGCAGACAGAATGCACAAAGACTAGTATACGCATGCTAGTGGAGAAAAGGGGGTGATACATATTAGTGTGTATTTTTTATTTTTTATCTTTTAATATATTTTTTATTTTGAACTGGTAACAGCATTATTGAAATGTTATGTAATTTGTGTTTCAGGATTCACTTACTGTATACATGTGGGTATGCAAAAGATGTCTTCATCATAGAAACACATTATTTATTTTGTGTCTAAAGGAACGCACTACTAAAACACCTTTCATTTCCTTCACCTCCACTCAACACACACATAAATACAAACACTGGCCAACACCGGCCCAACACACCTCTATTATTTATTCACATACATGCATTATCAGCTGGGTGATAAATGATTACCTAATTGGAGTAGACTAACCATAATTATGTAAGAAATTAACCTGTTTCATGCTCTAACTCCAGATCAATGCCAACCGCACTGTCACATCCGAGAGGGTGGCACGGCTTGCTGTGGTCATATGACCGTAATTGGAGATTGGAAATTCCCTTTCCTATATAAGAATGGCACTGAAACTTAGCCTGTGTCAGAGCAATAGGTTTTCTGCCCCTGCTTCTGGCTCCTGTTTTGTCCTGCCTCTGTGCCTTTGCTTGTCTTCCAGTGTCTGACATCTGGCTTGCCTGACTCTATTCCTGGTCTCCTTGGTACTATGCTATACCTGTGTACCAGACCTCTGCTAAACCCTTATGACTACTCTTTCGGATTCTCCTTTTTACTGCTCAACTCCTGTGTGCCAGACCCCAGCTAATCCGATCTCACTACAGCTTCAGTTTCTCCCCTGCATCACGCCATTAGCAACCTTCAGCTTGTTTTCTCTCTGCGCTGTACTCTGTGTCATGCCGCGACCTTCCATCTTTTTTCTGCCATGTCAGTGGGCTAACCTAAGAGCCACAACCTGCGAACTCCCTGCAGCAAAAATGCATCCCACATTGCATCGGTTCTTGGTGAGACTGGGGGGTTTGTTAGACTCTGCACCTTGGGAAGGTCTGTGCTAACCCTGACTGATAGATATTCTCCCATGATCATAACAAATTATTAGTGTCCAACAGCTCTCCCTAGGAGTAGTCTTTTTTGGATACCATTTCTAAACTCTGTTTATCATTCCTACCTTTAACCCACTCTCCCATTCCCAACTGTGTGTCAGATACCCAACCTTCCCAAGTTTGCAACAATATAGGGTTGGGCATCCATTATAATTGTATCCTTGGAAACAGTCCACTTCATTCCACTTCCCTGCCTTGACCAGGAGTGCAGATTCTTTCATATTTTAAATATTCCATTATATATTAACACCACTGGCCTACCTCTTCAAGCGCAAATATATGCTATTATCATATATGCCTATTTTTGTGGCGCAAATGGACTTACATCGAACACTAAATCAGACCCATAAGCTTCCACATTAACTATTGCAATTCTCTTTTTACTTTCCCTCGCCAGATCACACCCATAGTTTACTTTGAATGCAGTGGCTAGATAAACATTCCTATACTGCCATTCCGCAATGTCAGTCCTGGCATTGTCTACTGCTACTTTAGAGAATACAATGTAAAGTATTTCTACTAACATACAAAGTCATTAACAAAACTACACTTATATACATCTCTTCAGAGATCTCTCAACTCTACCTAAGGTTTTCCACCATCCTCACTTATGTAACTAATTTTCATGCTGCACCCACAATGTTTAATTCTCACCCTCACTTTCTTCTAGTCTGAAAATGTCCCCTGAAAACCCATGTCTTTAGGCAAGCTTATCAAATTCCTGAAACACCTTCTTAACCTTCCTGGGCTGTTCTACACGATTACACCCCCTCTGCACAGTTCTCCCAAAACTTATATTAATTTTATTTCTATACTCAAACAACCTACTAACTCCCAAACCAACATTGCTTTGTGACTCAATCATAACCCTTAGCCCTATTAAGTACTGTCCCCACAGCAATCTGGTTGGACCAATAGGCAATATGGGGCATTTAACCTTGTATGACAAACTTCTATTTGTCATGTAAGGCTTTACCTCTTTGTATGTTAATACCCAGTCTAATTGTATTGTTGTGTTTGTTCCCTATTGTAAAGTGCTGTAGAGTATGCTGGTGCATTATAAATACATATTAATAATAATAATAGTAACAAGAATATTTTTCTTTTAAAGTGCACACAGATCACATACAAATGTGTATTTCAGTATGTATAAGTTATGAGAAAGGGAGACCTCACATTTACTTATCCGGAGCTCTATTTAAATATTAATTAAGTTGTGAAAGGGACATTGATTCTTTAAATTATGTTCCAATTGTGTATATTATAATGTTTTATGTACATTGATTCGTGTAGTTCAGATTAGATAAAATACTGCTGCTACCTGTCCTCAGAAGCTGATACAGTTGGACAGATTGTTGTATAAATTAGCCATTTATCAATTTTGACGGCATGATTTTTTTTTTATTTACATTACATTTATATATACATGGTATGTATTTTATCAATTAGTTCTATTTTGAAGATAGAATAATATATATTATAAGTACAATTCTATAGTCACACTGAGGGTGTTATTAATTGTATACATTTCTATAGTCACCAACCAACTGGTTAAAAGAGAATTAACTGAAGCCACATGTTATATGTAATAGTATTTACCTAAAGATTTATGACGGAAACTCCATATGTGTTGTAAGATTGTAATATTCTTATGTGACAGTAAGACAAGCTTTTTTATATTGCTTGATTTGTTTATTTTTTGCGTAATGGTTTGTGCTCCATAGTATAGTTCAGAATTCTGCTATGTTGTAAGCAATAGGTCAACGTCACATCTGTTTCTCAAGGCATTATTGCTGTTGTATTATATTTACTATTTTTTATATAGTCAAATATTTTATTCCATTCAATGTTTTGTTTAGATTTGGAATAATTTTAATATTGTATAGTATTTTTTAGTAGAAATATTTTGACATTAGTTAGGACCGTATGAAGACATTGTAAAATCCCTTAAGAGAAAAAGATCATAAACATTATACCATGTTTATCATTTTGAAGACAAGACAAACCTTATATCACATCCGATACTAACATGATACAAGATAAATGTCTAATTAGATCAAGCTTTCAGACGTATCCAATACTGCTTGGAAAGGCCGCTTTATGTAGTAATAGAGTACTCTACTGGATAACAGAGACATATATCCTCAGTGACCCCACTTCAGCTGATTAAAAATCTGACTTTACAGCACAGAAAAGAGAATTCTGTGAGTGTTGAGACAAAATCAATGCAGTAAAGTAGTCTAAATGAACTCCCATATTTTAATTTCTCCACCAGTTATTGAGAGTTGATCATCACCTGTTATGATCTAAACAGCTACATTTTTCTGCATTAGTTCAATATGTTTTTATATTTCAAAAGTGCATCCTCAGCCCCTGTGACTTAAAAATTCCCATTAGTTCCTCTGGCGAAACAAGTCCCACACACAGCAGCATGCCCTGCATAGACATATGCAAATAAATACACTCTTCTTCATAAACACATTTTTCTTCAAGATCCATTGAAATCAAAACCATGACGTTGTCCCCTACAGCCTTCCAAAGGACGTCTAATTAAAAATATCATGGGTTGCTTTATTGGTGTTGAAGCACATTTTCAGCCCCGAGGCCAAACAAAGTCCTAGTTAGTGTTATGTCAGATAAAGTTAGAAAATAACCGTTCAAAAAAGAAAAAATATATATTGTAAGAAACGGGAATAATTAAATTCATGAAATGAAATTTAGGACGTTATCATTCTCTTCCACCTTATCTATTTAGACACACGTCTTTATAAGGATTATAGATCCAGTTTATTTAGTTCGCTATTTGAATATGATGCTTATTTACTAGGTTTGCAAAGTGCTGATTTTTGTATTAGCATGTTTAGCTGTAAGAATTCATTGATATATATATATATATATATATATATATATATAGATAGATAGATATACACATATATGTATGCAGTATACATACACATATAAGACACGTCAGAAGTCACATATATGACAAGTCAGAAGTAGGCTTTCTTGTAAGTTTGAAGGTGATAAATGACCTGTGTTAAATGACCAATTTTGAATATGAAGTTGGGAAGTATATAAGGAAAAGGGGTGGGGTAACGGTGTGGCTAGACCATTAAGGAACAAGGGGGGGGGGGTGTAGGAGGTTGAGCCAGTTTAGTTATGTGGAGGAAAGTTAGACTCATTCAAATAGAGTGCATGATTTAAAGAAAGGCAAACATCTTCCATCTAATCAAAGGATTTGGCTGATTTTTTGTATATGCTGGTCATAAACGCCATGTTGGATGTGCCACAGCCTGTTAATAATAGATTGGATTGAGGGGGGTTAGGTTGCTTCCAATTGGCTGGGGGGCGCTGGGTCTGGGGGGCACAGCGCCGACAGAAATTACATAATTACCTAGCGATCACTCTCTCTCTCTCTATATACACACACACACACACACACACACAAATATATAGCGGAAGTGATGTCATCATTTGTAACAGGAAGTGATGCGGACAGGGCTTGGGCGGAAGTATGGGAACGGAGTTCTAGCCCATACCTCTAAACATGTGATTTCCTGTTAAGATGGCAACAGGTTGTATACATGTGGACTATAAAAGGATGAACAGTCCACTCTGGAACATATACCCTTTTGATAAAGTCTCTTGTGAGACGAAACGCGTCAAGGAGGTTCTGAAGGCGGCTCTGTATTTTGGTGGAAACTGATGCGAGGAGGTTCCCATGTGCCAGTTCAAGAGAGTTTTCTGAGGGGACCGCTGCAAGCGCTTTCTATACAGATAAGCCTGTTTTACTTTACCCGATGTACGGGCATTTTATTGCTTTTTATGGATCTGGGCTGTAATTAAATTGGATTATATCCTATAATAAGCCTGTCTTTCATGCACGCATTATTGACTCTATTTATATGGAGTTTAGTTGTGTAGTTCCTGTTTAAGAAAGTATTCAAAGTCTGGGGGAATATACCCTTGAGAGGCTAATCATTGTATTATCTTCTAAATTGGCTATCTCTATCACGCACGCACTATACTTATTTTACCAATGTATTTGGAGTTTAAATGTTAACCTCCTGTTAAAGAGGTGAAGCTTATCTAAATCAGGTGTTGAAATACTGAGGGAATTAATCTCTGACAAACGAATCACCCAATTTTATCAACCTTAGAGTGTCTGGATGTGACTCTTATTTTAATGGTATCACACTATGTCTGGCGCTTCTCTTTTTGTGTCGTTTCTATCTAGGTGTTACATCTGCAATTTGATGTTGTAGCGGAGCAGCCTACTGTATGCGATATATTAATTATTAATTAGTCACGTGGTATCTCTGATTGTTCACTAAGCACCTGTTTGTCTTTTTCACCTTTATATATATATATATATATATATATATATATATATATATATATATATATTGTAACAAAAGGAGGCATTTAGCTGGCAATATACAGAGAAAGCAGGGAAGTAGAGTAAAACATTTGTGCAGAAATGCACCTAGAGTGAAGACTTATGTATGAAAAGCAATAGTTTAAATTTGGTTAAACTTACATGATTTGAAATCCTTCCTCTCAGCAAACAGACAGGGCGTGTCTGGTTGTGTAAACAGACGCAGTGATGGGTGTTTTCTTTTAAAGAGAAGGTGGGTGTGTCACCTGTCCATCAAGCTATGGCTGGGGGAGGAGCATCATGTATAAAAGCTTGTTTGTTTCATTTGTTCAGGGAGACCAATGCTGGGTGAGCTGGCTGGTCCTGAGAGAGAGCTGGACTAGGTATAGCTAGTCTTTAGGGTCTCCATGAGTGCTGTACAAGTATACGGTGTCAAACATTTACCACCCTGACAATAAAGCACCATAAAAAGGAAGTTGTTGTTCGCATGTGCTTCTGCAGTAGCGGGCTCTTGCCACAAGTGGTGTCAGGAGTGGGATGCTCCGGGAAGCAAGTTTCCGCTACCCAACCCGCGCAGACATCAACATGGAGGAAGTACTGAAAACCCTCGTGAATGTGGCCGCTGCGCAGCAACAAGCTCAGATGCTACGAGTTGCCGAGGCACAGGTGGAAAACACAAGGCTCTTAAGGGAAGAGTTAAGCCAGGTGAGGCATGACAGAAATGAACCACCTGGTCCTGGTCTCCTGAAAATGTCGCCAGGTGATGACATAGAAGCATATCTGGTGTCCTTTGAGAGACTTGCAAAATGGGCAAAATGGGCTCCTAAAGATTGGGCTGAGAGACTGGCGCCATATCTGACTGATGAAGCTCAGCGAGCTTATATGGATCTAGATGAGGAACGGGCCTCTGATTATTTGTGCCTAAAGTCTGAGATATTGGCTCGCGTTGGAGTTTCCAGGCCAGGCCGAGCCCAGCGCTATCACCAATGGCGCTATAATAAAGAAAAACCGGTCAGAGCGCAAGTGGCTGAGCTTTCTAAAATTTTAAAGAAATGGCTGCAGCCTGAGGAGAAATGCCTTTTTGGATTATTGATGTTCTGGCGATAGATCACTGCCTCCGGGGGCTGAACCGCGATTTGCAAAGGTGGGTGCTGCAATCAGACCCACAAACTTATGAAGAGCTTGCCACCGTGGTAGAAAGGTTTTGTGCGCTACAGCAAATGACTAAAGAACCTGCATTTGTGCCAAAGCCGCTGCCACGCCAAAAACCAGGTTTGACAATCCTTGCCACAGGGCCCAATGGCAAAACTGCTATGGACAGAGGGCCAGGTGCAAAGCTGTCCAATCTGAAGTGTTTTGAATGTGGTGAGCCAGGCCACTTTAAGGCAGAGTGTCCTAAACTACAGGAACCCATGGACTGTTCCGTGGCACATATTGGGCCTGCGTTTCCAAGCTGTTTTACCATGAGTCCCACATCAGGAAGTCCTTGTTTGTTCCGGGTGACTGTACTAATCAACCAAAACCTTGTTCTGGCCTTGGTTGACTCGGGAAGTGAACTCTCATTGGTTTCCAGCTCTGCCTTACCCGAAACCATAACTTCTCGGTTGCCCAAAGTGAAGGTTCTTTGCGTAAATGGCACGACAGAGGAGTATGAAAGAACAATACTACCAGTCACACTCAAAGACAAAACTGTTATGGTGGTAGCTGCCATAGCACCTAAACTCCCATATCCACTCATTTTGGGGCGAGACTTCCCACTGTTTAATGATGTCCTCGGTGAGCAGATCCGGCCGGACATGCCGGCAACTGATGCAACGGTCGGAAGCCCGGTCTTAAAGGAATCGCCTAAGAATCCACAGCATCTGGACATCGATCTTTGGGAACCGACAAACCGGAATGCCATCCTGCGAGTCATAGCAGGAGTTCCACAAAAGCATCCACCTGCGGGGAAACATGGACAGTCCAAACTAGCATTGGTCGGTGATGTCGCAGATGAGCCCAACCTGCCTGTCAGTGAGGATACGGACTGGTCCGCAATACCAATTTTGTTTCCTCTGCAGGACTTTGCTCGAGACCAACTTAATGATGCCACTTTGGAACATGCCTTTAAAAGTGTGACTGAGGTAAATGGGGTAGCGAAAGCCGCCCAGCCTGCAGAAGGTATACCATATTTTATTGTTAAAAATAATTTCCTGTATAGAGTTGCTACTGTACAGGGGGATAAAGTAGAACAATTAATGGTTCCTCAGGTCCATGTAACCCTAGTGTTAAAAGCAGCACATACACATGTCTGTGGGGGAAACCTAGGGGAGGATAAAACACAGGAACGAGTTCTACTTAGGTTTTATTGGCCCGGTGTACACATGGCAGTGAAAAAGTATTGCCGGTCCTGTCCCATTTGTCAGAGAACCTGTCCCAAACCCATTTACAGGGCACCTCTCATTCCGATACCAATAGTACAAGTTCCCTTTGAACGGATAGCTATGGACCTTGTGGGGCCACTGGAAAAATCCGCACGTGGGCACCAATATATACTAGTGGTGCTTGACTATGCAACCAGATATCCAGAGGCAATTCCCCTATGAAACATAAAGTCCAGCACCATAGCTAAGGAACTTGTATTGATGTTTACACGATTGGAATACCCAAAGAAATTCTCACAGATCAGGGTACTCCTTTCATGTCAAAACTGATGAAGGACATGTGCTAGTTGCTAGGGGTTACGGCGCTTCACACCTCTGTATACCATTCACAAACAGATGGCTTGGTGGAACGCTTTAACCGCACATTAAAGCACATGCTCAGGAAAGCAGTGGCTCAAGAAAAAAAAGATTGGGACACTCATTCCCTATTTGATGTTTGCCATCCATGAGGTACCTCAAGCTTCAACAGGGTTTAGTCCCTTTGAGTTATTGTTTGGGAGACAGCCCAGGGGTATCTTGGATATGTTAAAAGAAGGGTGGGAGCAGCAAGGTCCCAGGGAGCCAAATCTGGTACAATTTGTGTCACAAATGTATGAGAGGCTAGGAAAGATAGGGCCCATTGTGCAGCAACATGTAAAAGAGGCTCAGGAACGGCAGAGAAAAAGTTATGATAAAAGTGCTGTTGTTCGATCTTTCAAGCCTGGGGACAAATTCCTAGTCCTGGTTCCCACCCAGGAAAGCAAACTTTTTGCCCATTGGCAGGGTCCATATGAAGTTCTAGAGGCTGTCGGTCCTGTCAATTACAGAGTCCGTCAATTAGGTAAGAGAAGAGAGGAGCAAATATATCATGTCAACCTCCTTAAACCTTGGCATGATGAGGAAACCTCTCCTCAGGTAGTGAGTACTGCCATTGAAAAGTCTGAAGAGCCCATAGAGCCAGCTTTGTCCATTCAGCAGACACAACAGACTGAAGATATGGTTCGTCGGAACAGGGATGTCTTCTCTTCCATTCCTGGGCGCACTACCTTAATCGAACACGACATTGTCACTGCGCCAGGAGTCATTGTAAAGCAGAAGCCGTATAGTATTCTAGAAGCCAGACGGGTGGACGTGAGAAAGGAGGTCGAGAAGATGCTCCAGTTAGATGTGATTGAAGAGTCCACTAGTGAATGGAATAGTCCCATGGTGCTTGTCCCGAAACCCAATGGGACAATTAGGTTCTGCAATGACTTAATGCGCCTAAACAGTATGTCGCAGTTTGATGCCTATCCGATGCCACGTGTGGATGAACTAGTGGAAAATCTTGTTGGTAGCAATTATTTAACAACCCTTGATCTAACAAAGGGTTATTGGCAAGTTCCCCTGACTTCCACGGCCATGCCAAAGACTGCATTTTCCACCCCTGATGGTCTCTATCAATATAAAGTCCTACCCTTTGGGTTGCATGGGGCACCTGCCACCTTCCAAAGGGCCATGAATAAATTGCTACGACCTCACACAGCTTATGCAGCCGCTTACTTGGACGATATAGTGATTTACACCCCAGACTGGGGATCACATTTAGCCAAAGTTGAGGCGGTCTTAGCTTCATTAAGGTCTGCAGGGTTAACAGCTAACCCAGAGAAATGTGCCATAGCCATGAGAGAAGCCAAATATCTGGGGTACATTGTTGGTCGAGGGCATGTAAAACCCCAGCTAGACGAAGTGGAGGCAGTCAAAAATTGGGCAAGACCAGAAAAAAAGTCGCAGTTAAGAACCTTTTTAGGCTTAGTAGGTTACTACAGACGGTTTGTAAGCCACTTCGCCACTAGAGCTGCTTCACTTACGGACATGTTAAAAAAAAGTTGTCCATATAGATTAACCTGGTCTGATTCTGCAGAAACCGCGTGGTCTGATCTTCTGTTAGCTCTTTGTTCCTCTCCAGTTCTACAAGCACCGGATTTTACCCGTAGGTTCTTCCTCCAAACTGATGCTTCTGGTGTTGGTTTAGGTGCAGTCTTGTCACAGGAGAAGAATGGAGTAGAAAATCCTGTCCTGTACCTAAGTTGTAAGTTGCTTTCAAGGGAACAAAAATATGTGGAGAAAGAATGTCTCGCCATAAAATGGGCTACAGAAGCTCTGCGCTATTATCTCCTAGGCAGAGAGTTCACCTTAGTAACAGAAGATGCACCATTGAGATGGATGCAGAGCAACCGGGAGGTAAATGCCAAGGTAACCCGCTGGTTCTTGGCACTACAACCTTTCAAGTTCTCAGTAGAACATAGACCTGGGATTCTGCACAAGAATGCAGATGCATTGTCACGAAAATATGCGCTCCTCGCGAAGTCCGCGTCCCCCGACTTGGAGACGCTAGGGGGAGGGATATGTAACAAAAGGAGGCATTTAGCTGGCAATATACAGAGAAAGCAGGGAAGTAGAGTAAAACATTTGTGCAGAAATGCACCTAGAGTGAAGACTTATGTATGAAAAGCAATAGTTTAAATTTGGTTAAACTTACATGATCTGAAATCCTTCCTCTCAGCAAACAGACAGGGCGTGTCTGGTTGTGCAAACAGAGGCAGTGATGGGTGTTTTCTTTTAAAGAGAAGGTGGGTGTGTCACCTGTCCATCAAGCTAAGGCTGGGGGAGGAGCATCATGTATAAAAGCTTGTTTGTTTCATTTGTTCAGGGAGACCAATGCTGGGTGAGCTGGCTGGTCCTGAGAGAGAGCTGGACTAGGTATAGCTAGTATTTAGGGTATCCATGATTGCTGTACAAGTATACGGTGTCAAACATTTACCATCCTGACAATAAAGCACCATAAAAAGGAAGTTGTTGTTCGCGTGTGCTTCTGCAGTAGTGGGCTCATGCCACAATATATATATATATATATATATAATTTTCAGGTCTGTTGTGAGTCATCGGGTTCTCTTAATTTGGTCTCGAAAGATTACCAAATCACTTGAGACCAGACTAAGTACAGTCTGCACCTGACTGACAGGCAATTTACAGCAAGCGCATATGCTGTCAGGCCGCTGTCAACAAGAAAGAACAGGAAGATTTCTGGTCTGCAGTACTGGAGGATGAAAAAGAAGAGGAGCAGGGGCAGAAGAGAGGAAGATCAGTTAAATGTTCTGCTTAAATATCAGTGGGAGGAGAAAGTGATGAATTGTCTGGGGATGGAGGTTGATGGCTGGGAATTTCCTACTGATTGTTGATAGTGAGGGGGGTAATGAATTGGCTGAGGGAGGTGATGGAATGGCAGGGGGGAATGGTTAATAAAATGGCTGGGGGGGTCATAAACTGTCTGCTGGGGGTTGATAAAAATGGCTGAGGGGGGATGAATTGACTGTGGGGATGGGAGATAAAATGGCTAGTTGGATGGGTGATGAAATTGCCATCCGTGACCGCTGGGGTGTAATGAAATGGCTGGTAGGGAAGATGATGAAATGGCTGGCGGGATAGCATGATCTCGGTATTATGTGGCGTTCACAAGGATGCTCTCTGTGGAATCAGCAACCACTAGAATGCTAAATACTAGTTAGATGGGGCTAGATGTTAGAATATGATTATAAATAATTTTCTTATATTATATTGTCTATTAATGTCTGTACTGGTGCGTTGTATTATTTGGCAATAATGGAGTTAGAAAATGTAATATCCTTATCGGTACTGTATATTCCAAGATATTTGATTTTCTATAAGCACAAATTAAATTGAAATATCTGTTCCAGGGAAACTTTTGTAGCCTAAGATAGGTAGAAATCCAAAACTTTTGTTTTCTGGTGGCTTAATCTTCTATCCCAAAAATTAGCTATATAAATCAATTTCATTAAGGAGGGATAGGAGAGAATGGTTAGGGTCCGCCAATGTCAGTAAAACATTATCAGTGTAGAGGGCTAATTTGAGTTCTGTGGCACCCACCTCTATACCTATTTCCCCATTAACATAGAAACATAGAATTTGACGGCAGATAATAAGCGCTTGGCCCATCTAGTCTGCCAATTTTTATTAACCTATGGTACCTTAAACCCAATTTGATCATTTGTTCTTTATAAGGATATTCTTATGTATATCCCAAGCATGTTTAAACTGCTCTACTGTATTAGCCTCTACCACCTCTGATGGGAGGCTATTTCACTTATTCACTACCCTTTCTGTGAAGTAGATTTTCCTCAAATTTCCTCTGAACCTACATCCCTCCAGTGTCAGTGCATGTCCTCGTGTTCTAGTACTTCTCTTCCTTTAAAGAATGTTTCCCTCCTGGACCTTGTTCAAACCCTTGATATATTTAAAAGTTTCTATCATGTCCCCCCTTTTCCTTCTCTGCTCCAAACTATACATATTAAGATCTTTAAGTCTATCCAGGCAAGTTTTGTACTGTAGGCCATGCACCATTTTAGTTGCCCTTCTTTGTACAGTCTCTAATATATTTATATCCTTCTGGAGAGATGGCCTCAAGAATTGAACACAGTATTCTAGATGAGGCCATACCAATAATCTATACAGTGACATTATTACTTCTTTCTTTCTGCTACTGATTCCTCTCCCTATGCAACCAAGCATCTGACTTGCCTTCCTCATTGCTTTGTTACATTGCTTACCTGCCTTTTATGTAACCAGAAATAGTGACTCCTAAATCCCTTTCCTCTTCAGTAGTTTTCATTATTATGCCATTAATACTATATTTAGTCTTTGGATTTTTTAGAAATTGAGACCCAAGTGCATGATTGTGCATTTTTTGGCATTAAACTGTAGTTTTCACTCTTTTGACCATTTCTCTAGTCTACATAGATCATCAATCATTTGTCACTTATCCTACATGTGAGGGGTTCTATAAAAAGAGCAAAATTAAGGGGGCAGCCTTTTCGTGTGCCATTGGTGATCCCAAATGGAATAATCTTGTTCCCATTTGGGATCACCAATGGGAACAAGATTATTCCATTTGCTAATACAGTTGCAGACTGTCCAGAAATCTTCCCGAAAAGCTCATCGACCTAAGCACCCAAAATATGAATGGCCACAAAATTCAATCGAATGCTTTTTCTGCATCTAATGCCAGGAGTAGTGAGGGGATTATTTTTCTCATGGATGGAGTGGATCAGGCTGATAGTCCTCCTAGTGATTATCTGGAGCTTGTCGCCCCGGAGAAATGCCAACTTGGTCTGGATGCATCAGCAAGGGAAGGAGGGGACTCAAACTATTAGCTAAGGTTCTGGTTCTGGTCTGTATTTAGATCCTTGCGTGGGACCTCTTCGCGGTTTTGTGGTCACCATTATATTTGCTAAGGTGTTATTAGAGTCAAAAGAGGCCGTCTCAAACATCTTGCTATAGAAATCTGTTAGGAGAGAACTAGAACATCCGAGAACTTCTTATAATACTGGGATGTAAAGCCATCAGGGCCTGGGGCTGACAAGGCCTTCAGGGATTTTATAGCTGCTAAAGTTTCTTCTTGGATGACATCCGCATTAGATTTAGTTGGGAATTCTTATCACTGGTCAAAACATTATTAATTACCCAGAAGAACATGGCATTACTCAGCAGTAATGACCTGGAAGTTGAAATCGAGCGCCTTTAACCCAGCCATGGCTTTGAATGTCAGTAATGCCCTGCTCTGAGAGGATTATTACTATTATAGGCTAAAGATATGCTTTTATTATTATTAACAGACATTTCCAATTGATAAAATTGATTGTATTATTGCAATCCCATACCTTAATTCAGCCATATATTTTAAAAATAGGTTAAACCTGTTTCTGTGGTGAAAGTGCCACCAGCAATAATATTGCTTTAATTGGTGGGATTGTGAATGGAGTTGAGCTCCAATTCTCTGTCTACAGCTGATCTGAGGTGCTAAGAGAGACAGCAACTCTTAATATAAAGAGAGCTATTGTGAAACACACAGAGACAGCTATTATAGGAAAGTAAGCTGCTGTAAGACATACAGAGACAGCTTATATCAGTGATGGTAACTTCACATAGCTTGAGAGACACATGTGCTTCATCCTTCAAATGGGTGCACAGAGGGAGAGTCCACTGCACTCCCCCCTCCCCCTCAGGGTATCTGCACTGTGCAGAGGAAGACGTGAAGTTGAAGTCGACTGCCCCCGCTCTTCATTATTCTCTGCTTATTAAGCACATAATAAGATCAGGACCAGCTGGCTAGGGTGAAAGCTCAGCGGGTTGCTGGCAGTCCCCGGGTCACCTGTTGCCCACCACTGGCTTATATAGTGAAGGGAGCTCTGTGAGGTACACAGAGACAGCTCATACAGTGAAGGGTAAGGTACACAGTACCATGAAAGTATCTGTAGAGGAAATGACTGTTATTGTGGAAGCACAGTTTCCGCTAACTGGATATCAATATTTCTGAGCGTTACTAGTAGAATGTTGACCAAATGACTTTGAGAGTTTCATAAAATATCATCAGTTTAGCCTGTAATACTCCGTATTGTCAAATAAAGAACAACTGTGAAGCTTATGTTTTTTTTTAAAAAATAAATGTTAATTACAATTCAAAAACACTTATATTGCTCTAAACTGGCAGACTAGTTACAATTTGATAGAGCACAGTGAGTTTACTCTTGCCAGTACATGGGATGTCCATAGTCTTATTAATAGTCATGAATATTTGATAGCTCCCTAGATGTCTCTTTCATTGAACTTCATGTAAACTTGTAAAAAGTAAAATAGAGAAGATAGATTATAGCTGCAAAAAATAGTATATGGCCTGGGAAGATCAGAGATGTGGCAAGTATTTCCCTGATTTTTTTTATTTATTTCGGAATGATGTTAGGTGTGATACACACACCAATGTGATGCCAACAAGCCTGCAAGACACTGAATGTGTTGAGGACTGGAAGTATGCTGGTCTCATCAGTTTACATATATTAGGTATTGGGAAAAATTGTGTGTTACTATTTCATGCAAAATTTTATACACTTGTATATCTTAGTTAGAATAAATGCACAAATTTAATGTGTTGGTCTGAAATTGTGTTTAAAATATAATACTTCTAATGAAATTCTCTTATTGGATATCATGTCAGTGGAGTTAATTTTATCTTGATGGTGTATGTGACCTCCATTATTATAACATTTTGTGCTAGCCTAAATCCACCTGTGCTCATGGCATAATATTAAAGAGAACCCAAACAGATGGTGCTATTTGCCTAAGGCACAAGAAACTTCTTTCATGTGCTGACTGCGGAGGTCAAGTTGACCCATTTAATTAAGTTGGCACTTAGTCTACAGAATCCTCTGGTGTCTTTAATGTTTTATCTTTGATGCTGATGGTTGTCCTTTCAACATATTTGTTCCCATTGCATTACTGTGAGTAAGGCCAGCTCTTAGCATGACACTGATACTTCTGCATCAACTATCACATGTATGTTGTTTTTTGTACAATGGTACTTTATGGGGGGAATTCCAGCCCAAGGTAGCCCACTATGGGACCAGCCCGGGGTGCAGATTCCCTCCCTGCCCCCAGCCCAGCCTGCCCCTGAAGACTGTCCCATCAGAGGATAGTCTTCAGAGTAACACAGTATGCAGCTGGCATACTGCGTTACTCTCACCTATATTTTCTTGCAGCTTTGTCTCCCTGCTGCTGCTGGAAAATGGATGGGCACTATTCACACCCTAAAAAGCAAAGAAACTAGTGAACACTCTAGGCATCCCTCCTCTCAACCAGCCCTGACAATAAATCAATAAATCCCACATTTAATAACTAGACCACTTTTCTACCACATTAAATTAATAACATTATATTAATTAGCATTCACATTTAATAGTATTCACATTTAACAATAACCCTCCTACCCCACAACAATTCAAGCATTAAATTAATAGCATTCACATTTAATAAATAGGCCTTTTTACCTCAACTAGCCCATCAATATATTATTAGCCACCAAATGTAATATAGAGACCCCACACTGCATTTCAGTCCTTACTGTATAGTTATTGCACATTTAATAAATAGAGACTCCATATTAAACAGTCCCCACCAAGAGCTGCATTACATGAATAGGTTCTACATTACATTAATATCTCCAATAAATTACATGACTAGCTCACACACTTAGCTGCTCTGTAGATCATGAATGCTGCGAGAAGCAGACTCCTCTGTCTGTGGTGTCTGCACAGGTGGGGGGCTGGCACCAACCCCACATGTTCCGCAGCTTGGGGAAAGGGAGTGAAGGAACAGTTGGGATGGGAGTTTTAGGGGAAGAGTATAGGAGCAGAGGAGAATGGGAGCAGATGAACAGGAGGGGAATCATCTGGATTATCAGGGAAGAGAAGCGGATCAGCCCCCTCCCCTAATTGGCTGTACTCCCTGTCTAGTCTGACAGGCAGAGCAGTGGGCTGATCCCAGTCAGTCAGGACAGGGGACTGATTGTTGATAAGGAGCGCTATGTTGTGGCTCCTTGCTTAAATTTGTTATACCCAGTGGTCTAGTGAGGACAGGAAGTGGGGCAGCCTACAGCCATCCGCTTTGCGCATGTGCGGACTGGAAGTTTGGCTTTCCCAACGTTCTTCCAGAAACCCTGACAGAGACGGACGTGTCCATTATAGCTGCATCATCCCATATGTGCTCGGACAGCATATTGAAAGTGATCAGAGGTTCTTCCCATATATAAGAAGAGTCTGCCCTCAAATAATACGTGTAGTATATCACAAGCTGACAACTTGCATAAGAACATCTGCATATATACAGTATATATATATATATATATATATATATATATATATATATATATATATATATAGAGATAGATAGATATAGAGATAGATAGATAGATAGTTTTATATATATATATATATATATATATATATATATATATATATATATATACAAGTTAACCCGTGCATGATACTCATGCATTCTAGTCAAATCAAGCTATTTAAGGTGTTAAAAAGGTTCTTGTCATGCATTTGGGCCTAGCTCAGGCCTCCTCAGGGGAAGAGCGTTACTTCCCGACGCAAGCGCCCTTTTTTAACGTGGTTTTGTCCACATGTCACCACCTCATCATTTTTCTCCATCACCTCATCCTTTATCTTCATCGCCACATCCTTCATCAAGCTACTTAAGGTGTTAAAAACTACCCACTGTCACCCCCGGCAACCACCAACCACTCCCAACTGTCACTTCTCCTTCAAGAAATATATAGGTCAGTGTATAACTCTGCCCAGCAGGTGGCGCTGCAGCTTGTTTTTGGTTTTTTTCACACACGCCACTAGGCATTTATATAGTAGATATATAAATTATTGATTGCTGACTGACATTAAACATCTGTAAGTACCTGCACCAGTACCAGTTTACTTGGTTAAGTCAAAAGTGTTTTGTGGCTTAACTTCCACCACCAGCACCACTAATTCTTGTCAACACTGATCTCAGCTATCAGGAACAGGACATATAATATGCTCACCAGGGACCAGCCACCAGGAAGAACTACACTGACAGGGCTGGCTCAAATAAGTTCAGGTCAGGGAGGCCGGTGGTAGTCATTTACGACAAAAAAAATACTGATGATTATAACAGCTACAACCTGAAAATATGGACTTGCAGACAGGCAGTATTTCATTACCTCCACATCTAAATACTGCCTGTCTGTTAGAGGCTAAGTCCATATTTTCAGGCTGTCACTGTTATAGTCATCAGTATTTTTTCGTCGTTCTAAACTGTGTCGGCATTGTTAGTGCCGATAAATCCTACCACACCGAGCCTGGCCATGGTCCCCTCCCTACATGCCAGCAAACAAATATATGTTAAAAACAGAAACCATGGGCCATCCTATTGCTTTTGATTCTGGGCAGTCACCCCAATTTCTCCTTTTTACACACATAGGCAGCTTGCCATATATCACCATAGTAGTTCATATTTTCTGACAATTAATGGGTGCAAAGGCTGGTTTGTAAATCTATCTCAGCATACTAATGATTGGGCTAAATGACAGATAACAGTACATTGACATAATACATTTAGCAACACCATTACACTTGCTGGTTAGTTCTTTTCCACAGATTATTAACAATGTTTTCCTGCCCTGAAAATATAATAATAAAAATGAAGAAATGACCTTGAGATTTTGGATGATTATCTGATTTTTTTGGCCATCGTTGTCACTGTGTGAAGCCGTGAAAAATAACAGTAATATAACGCAATGGTTTAAATGTCACCTTAGCAGTGATTTCTCCTAATAGCTCCTGCTTTGAATTGTGTTTTTTTATGAATACCAAAACCAATCATTAGAAAGCTACAGAGCTGATGATTTCACATTTGAGAGAAAGGCTGGAGGTGGTTGTTGAAAGCTTAGATACCGGCCATTAGTAAAACTGTTCAAAATGTTGACTTTTTTTTCCTCTATAATGCTTTTTGACTATAGCTTGTTGATAAAATTCCTCATGCTTAAAATCAATTGTTCTGACTTAAACCAGTCCTGGGAGGGCTATATTTATGACAACCTGGAATAATTAGATGTAAAGGAAAGTGATAGAACATGTAAATGGCTCTCTCTTTTTGAACTGTTCCCTGGGCTACAATGTTTTCTTTTCAACTTGGCATAATTGTGTTTTTTCCCTAATATGACTTCATATTTCTGTGTCATATAAAGTAATCCCTACATGACAGTATCATTTACATGTTTAGCATCAGAAATATAGTATTGCTCATTTATTGTCAGGGTATGGTATTTGTATATCCTGTAATTCATCCCACCTTTATTACTGCTATGTCCCTGTAGTTATCAATTTGCAAACTTCATAAGAAGGAAACAGATAGGAGAAGCATGATGTTTACAATTTAAAGCTTAGTTTGCTTAAGAATAAATTGACATTGACAGAGGTAATTGCATATATTTGAACAACTGGTACTGGTACTTGCTGCATAGCTATTTAAAAAGAATATTCAAAATGTAATGTTGGAGCCAGAAAGTAGATTACTCTGAGTGTGCTCAGCCAGAGACAGAGAGCCCAATGGCTGGTGGCTACTGGTACTTAGTACAGCAGCCCCCTTTTTTGAGGAACTATATAAGTTCCATATCACTCAGTTGTCCCCAGGACACAAGCTCGGGTAGTAGTATTTGTTGATCTCACTATTGCACAGTGGAGTGGACAAAATGGTAGGAGGTAGTGAGTAACCAAGTTGGTAACAGCAGAGTAAACCGAGAACCAGACTGGCCAGGGTGAAGAATAATAGACAAGCCAAAGTAAGGAGCAGGAGAGGACTGCAGTTCATTTGACAGGTGTCAGGCGCCGTCCTGTTTCTGACTCTAGACGGACGCCTGTCTCCTTGTTGAATCGGCGTCCCGCTGCTTAGAGATGCTTGCCGTTCTATTCGCATGCATACGCCGAGCTTGGCAACCGTTACTTAGCAACATGATGCTGTTTACATTTGCCATCAGTACGCATGCACAAGATTCCATGCTCGTCGCCCTACGACTAGCCAGCGATTGGTTGTGGTTTTTCCCGTCGATTCATGCACCTATCAGGGATTCCTCTCCTCTATTTAAGGAACTCACTGAGGCTATTTGCTTGCCAGAGTATTTGGCCTTCAGCCTTGCTTCAGCGTTTGTTACTGTGTTCTGTTTATTGGATTCTGACCCTGGCTTGTTCCTGACTTCTCCTTTGGTTCCTGATTCTGGTTTAGAATGATTATTGGTACTGACCCGGCTTCCTGACCATATTTCTGCTTCTGATTTGGCTATATCCATTCCTCTGGTTCTGACCCGGCTTGCTGACTACTCTTCCATCCTGCATCCTGGTGGGCCGTCACCGCTGCCTCAATTGTTACCTCGCCAGCTGACTGATACTGGGAGCCGCGACCTGCATGTCCCTTGCAGCAAAGTCCATACCTCCTTGCGAGGGTTCCTGGTGAAAACCAGGGCCGTGTTAGAATCCGCGCCTCAGTACTCAGTAGTGCCAACTGCTGGCAAGTATCACCAACTCCACCTAGTGATTTTGACAACAGTCCAGGGGCCAGGGCAGGTAGAGATATATATGCAGATCTGTTTAACAAGCCAAGGTCAGGAGTGGCCAAACACAGAAAATCTTTTAAACAATCCGGGCCAAACACTGAGAACAGAACAGCTCAGGAAACAAGGCACACTGGGTAGTGTAGGGGTGGACATCCTACATATACACAAGACTTAGTATAATACATTGCCGTTTAATAAGGAGAAATGTTGGTAACAGATCAGACGTGCGGCGGTGACCACCACAAAATTAAACAAATCAAGGCAAAATCTACCTGTCACACACTGAGCATTTGGCTTCAATTCCTGAAGCCTGGCGCGCTTACCTGCTCCCCGGTGACAGCTCTTGCTGTCTATGTCAGCTGCCATCTTCCCTGTCTGCGCAGACCCGAGCGCTTTGTTCCCTCTGCCGCCTGGTCATTTGCCTGCATCCCAGCCTCCTATCATAAATGGCACCTCCTCCAGTTAGTCAGTGCCCGTTCTTTTGGTTACCTAACACTTTTAGGTGTTGGATGTGGCTCTGCACCTCCTGTGCATCTTCACCATCTCCGTGGTACTATTCTGACACCCGCAAACTGTTGCACCTCCTGTGCATCTCAACCATCCCAGTGGTACTATTCTGCCGCCCACAGACTATTGCACCTCCTGTGTATCTCAACAATCCCAGTGGTTCTATTCTGCCACCCACAGACTGTTGCACCTCCTGTGCATCTTCACCATCTCTGTGGTACTATTCTGCCACCCGCAAACTGTTGCACCTCCTGTGCATCTCAACCATCCCTGTGGTACTATCTGCCATCTGCAGACTATTGCATCTCCTGTGCATCTCCACCATTTCAGTGGTCCTATTTTCCATCTGCAGACTATTGCACCTCCTGAGTATCTCCACCTTTCAATTGGTACTAATCTGTGATCCGCAGACTATTGTATCTCTTGTGAATCTCCACCATTCCAGTGGTATCGCTCTGCCACCCACAGGCTATAGCACCTACCTGTACTCCACCGCTCCTGTGGCTTCCTCTGCACCCAGTCAAGCCTTTAATTAACAGTATTCTCATCTTCTACTGTTCCTGTACTCCTTGTGTACCAACCTCCACTAGCAGGTCTCGCCTAGTACTTGCTGTGGGGGCCACAACCTGTGCAGCAGACGCCGCTAAGACCAAACCTACTTGAGCGGGTCCCTGGCAAAGACCACCTGCCCTGTTAGATTCCACACCTTGCTGGGAGTAGTACTAAACTAGGCAGACCTAGGACCCAGATACTATAGGAACCATGATACTACCACTGGCTGACAGGGAAGTAATGTTGGTTACAGACCTGACATGTAGCAGAGATCATCAAATTCCTAAACACATGAGAGCGCAATTCATTGTCACTTGACATAAAAAGCATGCTGGTAACAGATCTGGTAATCGGTGGTGATCACCATACACTTGATACATCAGGGTGTAGTCAGTTGTTGCCTGACAGACAAAAGGAAGCCGGCTACTGATGTTAGGAAACTGACCCGTCGTGCTGCAATGATCACCATATTTCTTAACAGATATGCAGCACCAATAGAAAATGCATACCGATAAATGATGTGATGAATAGTCAGCAATCCAATTCAAATCAAATGTCTGAGTCACAGATAGCAGTATAGCTGTAGTCAGAGTTCAAAGCCAAGAGCCAAGATTTTATACATGGGATACAAAAAAGCATAGTCGAGTTCACAACCAAGGTCTGATTTACATTTACAGGCAATCTGGAAATGCTAGACACTGATCCAAGGGAGTCAATAATATTACAACTCATCCTTGCTGTTCTCAGATACCTAGAGTCACAGGTGAATAACTAGCACCTGGGACAACATCACTCTTCATTGAGACGCCCTCTGTTAACCTGTCCTAACCTGGAAGCTAGTGTACAAAAAGTATATGATTTATACCTCTGATAACTTCCTATATAGATTAGTCACATAAGTAGCTCTAGGCCTTTGTACATGCATAGGGACCACTACTGCATGGTTTGTAACAGTTGATCCCACAATGTGCAATATTGGGAAATTGGCATTATATCACAACTTCAATTACAATCGGTAGAATTACTGTCATACATGTTGGAAAATACAGTCTGAAGAAGCTTAGCCTTTGTTCCATATAATTTTCTAACCATACTAAGAGGATCCTGTGTGATATAGAAGAGATCTGCATGCTTGGCCCAAGCAATGAATCATCATCATCAGCAACTAATTATAAAGGGCCACTAATTCTGCAGCGCTGTACAGAGAACTCACTCACATCAGTCCCTGTTTCATAGTAGCTTTCAGTCTAATTTCGCTAACATACACACACACATACACACACACACAGACTAGAGTCAATTTGATAGCAGCCAATGAACCTACTAGTATGTTTTTTGGAGTGTGGGAGGAAACTGGAGCACCCGGAGGAAACCCACGCAAATATGGGGAGAACATACAAACTCCACACAGATAAGGCTATGGTCGGGAAATGACCACAGTGCTGTGAGGCAGTAGTGCTAACTACTAAGCCACCGTGCTGTCCGTCCACATCTCATGCAATGGGACCATGTATGTGAACCTGTCAGTTGGAGGGCAGACCAGGCAGTTAAATTGGCCCATGTGACGATCTGACTTAAATCCTTAATATACTCAACATTTTTGGCAGGTCATTATCCATTGGAAAATATATATTTTTAGGGGAATGGTGTTTAGTAAAAGATTTTCTAGATTTTTTTTTCTGGTGTGGAATCTTCTAATATTCTAACTAATTACTTATTTTTCTTAAGGCATCTTAATATTATCAAGAATTGGAACTCAGCTATGCAACTGGATCCAGAGACAGCTGTATTGGATAGCCAAATTAAAATAGCTGTGGTTTCTCCTTTGTTCAGTTCTAAACCCAAAAAAAGTAATTTAAGATGATACAAACAAATCCTGTGACATAGCGCTAAAGCCGTTACTTTCTGTTTTGTGAAAACATGCACATTTTTATGAAACCCTGTGCCTGTTTTTATTGAGCCACGCAAAGATTAGCACAGTATGATGGTGTCGGTCGCAAAATGAGCAACTATAGAATGCAGAAAATCAGCAATAATGTGCCCACCTATGTGCACAATTGAAAAAACTATTTTTGGGAAGTGATATTATTAATATAAATCTAAAAAATATTGCACAAAGTCTTTTTTCAGACGTCCACTATCCTAGAACAGTGATGCAGGGATCTAATGAGAGGCGCGCCTATAACAAAAAGAATTGAGACTTATTTTGTTGGCTTCAGAAGAAAGAGGATGTTGTTGCACTAGTTAGACACTACAACTACATTGCATTGAGGTGCTACCATCCAGTAACCAAATAATCAGAAGTAAACAAAAAGAGAAAAAAGAACTGAATCTTAAAGGTGCACTGTGTAGTATTGGGTTTCTTATTTGAAATGAGCATGTACCAAGTAATTGCAATATAATATAAATTTTATTAGTAAAAGATAAAAAGTTTGATTCTAAAAAGCAGCGAAATATAAATGTGAAAAAGTGAAAATAAAGTGTTTTAAAACTTGCCGTGCATGACTCTTATTCCTTACTTATATATAACAAGAGAACACCTTATATTGAATAATCAGCCTAGGGGGGGATCAACCTCCAAATAATCAATAATTTACATAAATATTGTTAATATTCCAGTAATATTGTCCCATATCAATAATTGCTGGAAAAAATATATTGGTTCAAATCGATTATAATCCTTTTCTGATATTGTTGCTACAGCAAAATGTCAGTCACACAGGTTAATTATAGCCGTTTGGTTTCAGATCCCGCTGACATGACAAGTTATTAGCTGTAAATCATAACAAAGCTACTATTGCTTAGTTCTCCTATCATAATACTGTTCAAAATAAACAATAGTATCCACAGGATGCAGCTAGATAATCAGAGCTGTGGCATAGCTTAGTTCTTAAGCAGGTTGCTTAGACAAAAGTCTTAGGGCTAGATTTACTAAGCTGCGGGTTTGAAAAAGTGGGGATGTTGCCTATAGCAACCAATCAGATTCTAGCTTTCATTTATTTAGTACCTTCTACTAAATGACAGCTAGAATCTGATTGGCTGCTATAGGCAACATCCCCACTTTTTCAAACCCGCAGCTTAGTAAATCTAGCCCTTAGTCTCGTTTCAGAAGGATAAATAAACATTCAGTGACAGGGAGTTAATTGCTGACTACCTGTCAAGTTTACTTGCTTGGGGTTGGGGCAGTATCCTACCAAAAGCTAATAAAGAGGAGGTTCAAATCGATTATAATCCTTTTCTGATATTGTTTAAGCAACTGCTCATTAATTATAGCCATTTGGCAACTGCTGCAGCAGTTGCTAAAACGATATCAGAAAATTTCTGAAAACACATATATGAATTTACAGAAAAATTCCAATGTATATTTTTGCCCATTTGTGATATAAAGGCATGACCAAATTCAAGTAATTATTGCAGTAATACATTTATGTTTAGTTTTTATATTGAATTTATTTTCCTGTTAGTTCCTTTAAGTGAGGCCTCATATCTGGTATCAGTATTGTTGCTGCCTTCTTTAAGGGACATCATCAGTTTCTGTCCTAGTTATTACTCGGTGCAGATACAAAGTTTCTTAATTAATGATCCATTGGGTGAATATCTATGCTATCTCGTTGGGGAGCAGTACCGCATGTGTTCTATGTTAATGGCAAGTCTCTGACAAGGAGAAAACTTATGTGTTTCTGATTATCTTTTAGATTTATGATCATGTTGCATTGAGGAATAAAATTGAAGCAACGTCTTAAGCTGACTATACACTGGGTGATACTGGTAGCCCATTAGGTCATTTTAGATCTGATAAGCCACAAGTAGCACCTTGTAAAATGACTGCTGATCATGATTAACATCTGATCATAATGCTGACTGGGGCTAATGGAAAATGTGGTTGTCTGACTACAATAACTGTGCACCATAGGATCTGACCATTCAGTCTGAACACTGAATGGATATATCTTTCCGATTTAACCATAATCGTAGCTGCTAATTTCAAAGAGTAAGTCCCTTTACGTCTTCTAATTAGAACTAATGTCCTTCGAAAACAGACCTTAGTATAGTTCTGTGTTTTTGCCAGACCCCTCATATATTGAGAACACTGTTAGAATCCATTGATAATTATGTTTTTCTTTCAACTATATACAGTATGCTTTTTATTTACTCCCAATGTTATTCATCATTAGATGTAATTCAACAGCCAAATTAATATTAATAAAACAGCAAAATAATAGAACCTACACATCAAGCATTAAGGGCAAAGCCATTATTTAAATGTCTAACTTCTAAAGCTCCATATGTTTTCACTGAAACTCCACACCAATTACACCATGTGGCTTTCGTTAACATTTCTTATCAATAAATTATCATTTGAGTCAAACATTTCTTATAATTAAGAGCAAATGCCTAAAAAGTTATATGAAAGGTAGATGTTATCTCTCTAGTGTTGTTCTTAGAGATTACCAGGTTTTAGAGATATTATAGTATCTATAGCATGATTAAATCCAAGGGCATTTGCACAGAACTCTGTTTCCTTTTATTTTGCTCAACATAGCAAAAAAAACGTTCACTTCACTGGCGCGTAGAACACTGTTGCTATGCCTTCTTCCTTAATGTTTCATTTATGCAATGAAACAACTCAATGATAAACAAAGACAACAACCTGGAATAAACAAATCGACCTCTACTGTTTCCTATATCTCTTTCCCACTTTACAGAAGATTAATGCTGCCTCAATTATGCAAACTCAGAATAATCAGACCTTGTCTCCCAGAGCAGATGCTGTTTATGACAAGTTCACTTGCTAACCCAACCAACCTCCTTATTTTATGTGGCTAAAAAACTGTGATGATTATACAGGTAATCAGTTTCAATAGGTACTTGTGCATAGGCTTTAAAGCGCTATTAATTATGTTTGCTTTTGTTCTATTACAAATTTTAGTATGCAGGAAATAGAACCTTTGTAACAACTGTAGAGATATGGAGAAGAGATGGAGTCCCTATCAATACCAATATTATCATTGTGCTATTTAGTGGCTCAATATGTTCCTGCAGATCTCAGGCTCTATATCACTCCCCTCCCTGCCGGGTCACAAAGGGCAGCTCCAGTGATTAGATTTTGCTGTAAGGTGAAAAAGTGTCTCAGTGGGTGGAAATAGCAATTGATTTTGTTTATAGCTATTTTTCTTGTCTAAAATAATATAGCACCATACAGACAGAATAAATATATGGGTCATCAGGGTTAGTACCTCCTGCAATAAAAGAGTTCAAGGACAGATATGTTTCCTATCGATCAATCCTAAAGGTATGTGAAGGTAATGGTGTCACGCCAAGCGGATGCTTTCTATACTAACCGGCTTCATGATAAATAGTGGAAACAAATTAATTTCTGCTAAGTATCAATTTAAGCCTTCATATGATCTAGGATTCAAATGGTGACTTTCTACAAGGATACTATGTAGAGGGTACATTATCTTTTATTTTATTTTTAGTGATTATGATGGTGTTTAACTATAGCAATTATGGTGAGCAATGTCAGACCATTGCTTTATATATTTTGTTGATCTGTGCTAGTCATCACATGCCCCCACCTTCCTTCTATCAGGGGGCCCGCTAGATCAAGTAATATATGGTTCTTGGTGGCCCCTTCTCCAGGACCAACCTTTTCATTACAGTGCATTTGTAAGAAGGTAAGTATGAGGGAAGGGGGGGGGCAAATCTTAATGTAATTATAGTGGTAGGTGGGCAATAAATTTAATGGTGGAGTGAATGTGGGGCTATTTAATTTATTAGTGGAGCTTATTAATTTAAGGTAGGGTAATGGGTTCTTTAATTTAATGATGGGGTGGTTTGGGGCTTTTAATTGGATGAGGGGAGAATGAAAGCTCTTTATGAAATGTGAATATAAGTTATTTCATGTCAGTGATGGTTGTCGAAAGAGCATTTACTATTATAGTAGGGTCTGGATTCAGGAATGGAAGTCTAATTATTAAAGGTGAATGCTACAGATTAATGCCGGGGCTTTTTGGGGCTTTCTAAATGTTATGTATCTGTCTTTTTTCCAAACAGGGCATCAACATTCAATAATCTACATAAGCAGCAATTGAGCTAAAGATGTCAGCAGCCGCAGGTAGGTAAAGTTGCGAGAAGAGTTAGGAGAGAGCCGAACAGTCTGCCATTTAACCTAATGGGACAGTCCCGAATTTAGGTGACTGACCCGCTTAGTCAGTATTTGGTCCGACTGCAAGAAAATTTGGAAGGTATGATGTGCTACACACTACTCTGCTCATGAAGCTGTGTACACCTAACAATAGTGTACACAGTATTGCCTGTGTATTTGACAAAAATTATAGACATATTACACCATAGGGGCCACTCTTTCTTAAGTGTCCCAATCCACCCAGAGTATTAATCCAGTATATCCGCTGTAAGTGCCTATGTGACATTCTCATCTTTTATATTTAATAAAAGAAAAATAAGTCAATACATGTTTATTTTTACATTTTAGATTTAATTTTGTCATTGGTCATTTTTGCATTGGATTACATTTGTATATAGGGACTGTTCTCCCATGCTTTTCAAATACTCTCAAGGTTTCCCTGATTAAGTATTAATTGGAAAATTATGTTTTTAAAATCATGCATAATGTTATTTTTAATTACTTCTTGGCAGGGGAAGTACTTTCTACCCTAATAGCTGGCTCTGTGTTTTCTGGCTCATGACACAAATTTAATAAGCTTGTTGTCAGTTATGGGGAACTCTTTTAATGGAGCCTCTAACAGACACTGATTTGGGCCAAGATGCATATTCTTATGCTGAATAGTGCTGATAACATTGCAGAGGTTTAGTCAGAGTTTCCCAGATATAAACAAAGCTACTTTCACCATAACAACCTCTGTAATAATCTGGAGGAATATGGCCGTTGATTTTAAAATTTGGACTGAGATTATAATAATCAGCAATAAAACTGTCTCACTGGAATAAGCCAAATAATATGTTCAACCCTGTATTTTATGTACCCTGATTCTACAGGTTCCCAGAATGTATACATTTTTTTCTTGGTTTCCTTAATCTATAACTCACTTTGTTGGGTTCAATTCAATGATTTTACACTACCTTTTCCTACAGTCTACAACACAAAAATTACCCTGTGATAATATTTTTGTACAGTAGTTTGGGTTTTCCATTTTGTATTAAGACAAGTGTTCGGTACAATAGCTTCTGTTTTTGTAAATCGCATTTGAAATCCAAAAGTTAAAAAAACACGGTACATACCGTTATATAGAACTGTGTAGGTTTGGACAAATAAGTTTACATTTTTAATTAGAATTGAGAATTGAGACATCTAAATCAAAATAATATTTTGTGTGACCACCCTTAGCTTTCAAAACAGCATCAATTGTTCTAGGTACACTTGCACAAAGTCAGGGATTTTGTAGGATTATAGTCAGGTGTATGTATAACTCGGGAACCGAGCCTGAGCATCTCTAGTTTTAAGATGTGCTGTTCAAGCTCTTTTGAAGAAGCACAAAGAAACAGACAACGTTGAGGACCGTAAACGCAGTGGTTGGCCAAGAGATGAAAGACACATCCAATGTCCAATGCCATCAGCTCAGAACTGGAAAAGAACAGTGGGACCCAGGCACACATAACTACTGTTCAGAGAAGTCTGACCAGAAGTGGTCTTCTCTTTTGTTCATTCACTTTGCATTTTGTTAATTGATAAAAATAAACTATTAACACTTCTATTTTTTAAAACATTCTTACTTTGCAGCATTTTTTCCACACCTGCTTAAAACGTTTGCACAGTATATACATATATATATATATATATATTTATATATAGGTACAACAGAGGGAGGGTGCAATGGTGATGTTAACAAATTATACTGAACAAGGTGGGTACAGAATAAATTGGCATAAGGATGTGATACAAGTCTCTGGGTTGGTGTCCAACAATATATGCAATTAATCCAGTTCTCAAATCCAAATGCTAAACAGAGTGACCAAACGTATCAGACACTGATGTGCAGAGAGTCAACTCTAATGCCACAATAAAAAGATACAATTGCTACTCATATGGAGCTAGCTGGACCAATGTAACACAGCTTAACTCTCCAATTATATGTCAATAGAAGGACAGGGATAAATAGGAGGTGTATTGTAACAACCTGCCTCCTGGACTTTTGGACTCTATTATTTGTATTGCTATTTTGTGTTCCAGCAGTACCTCTTTTCACCAGAGGTGCTGCTATTGTGCATTATTCTTGTGCTTTAGGAGTTAACCTATATGTTCACTAATTATCTCATGCACCTGGGTGTGTCTCATTCCCCTTATATATACCTGTTCCTCCCAGCAGTCATGGCTGGTTATTGTTGTCCCATCCTGTGATGTCCTTTCCTGTTGTCCAATCCTGATGTCATTTCCTGTTGTCCTTACCTGATTGTTTCTGGACATTCATGCTACTTTCTGCATCAGCTGGAACATGATATTTTTCACTGCTCCTCATTACCTATTGTTAATACCTACCCTCTGCTACCCTGCATTACCGTTTACCTGGTTGTTTCTGGACATTCATGCTACTTTCTGCATCAGCTGGAACCTGGTATTTATCACTGCTCCTTATTACCTGTTGTTAATACCTCTCTGCAAATAAACACAGAGTGTTTTTTACCAAATTCGTGACTCCTAGCTGTACTTCTGTTTGAGATCTGTGACATGTATATAGTAGTACAGTTCACCAGATAACAATTCAATAGGTGGGAGCGTACCAGAAAGTAATATAAAACCAGCTTATCTGTATCAGGGTCTCCAAGAGGAAATCTCGGCTCCGTCTAGTGTGTCAGGAACAGGCAAAACAGCAAATGCAGTATACAGTAGTTCTTAGCCTCGGGCAGCCGTCCCCATGCAATCACCGCTATCAAACTCTAAAATGGCCACTGCTGCAGCCAAAATACAAACAGCTATTATTTGGTGAAGTTTAGCACAAGACACCCTGCAAGGACACCCTAACTGCAGATAAGCTGGTTTTATATTACTTTCTGGTACGCTCCCACCTATTGAATTGTTATCTGGTGAACTGTACTACTATACAAACCTCCTATTTATCCCTGACATATAATTGGAGAGTTAAGCTGTGTTACATTGGTCCAGCTAGCTCCATATGAGTAGCAATTGTATCTTTTTATTGTGGCATTAGAGTTGACTCTCTGCACATCAGTGTCTGATACGTTTGGTCACTCTGTTTAGCATTTGGATTTGAGAACTGGATTAATTGCATATATTGTTGGACACCAACCCAGAGACTTGATTTACATCCTTATGCCAATTTATTCTGTACCCACCGTGTTCAGATAAGCTGATTTTCTATTTCTTTTGGTACGCTCCCACTCACTGATCTGTACTATATTATTACTATTGTTTGACTATACTACTCTATATATCTCTTTTTTTCTCCCTGTCTTTATTTTGATACATGATTGGAGAGTTTAGAAGCTGCGATACACTGTTCCAGCAAGCTTAATATGAGTAACACCTGAGTCCTCAATATTGGAATTTGAGTTGATTTTCTGCACATCACTGTCTGATACGCTTGGTCATTCTGTCTAGCATGTGATTTGAGACTGGACTGAATATATATATTGTTGGATACCAATCCAAAAACTTGGAATTATATTCATATGCTTATTTACCTTGTACTCACTTTGTTCAGTATATTTCTGACAACATCAACATTGCGCCTTTCCTCTGTTGTTTATGTTTTTATATATATATATATATATATATATATATATAAATAGATATATACATATAATAAATAAACACAAAGCGAGTAACATATGTCTACATCTATCTATCTATATATATATATGTATATATTAGTGGTGAGAGCGCACTTCTGGTGAAACACACGCGAGCAACTTGTTGCTTTTTACTTTGTTTTAATGTCAGGATGGTATTTGACACCTTAGAGATTCAACACAGTTTCTTGTGACTCTAAGCACTCTAAACACTAGATAAACAGAGGCCAGCTCTCTAGTCACCGGCCAACTTTTTCTAGTATCAGTCACCCTGAACAATTAAGCAAATAGGATTTTATATCTGACACTCCTCCCACAGCCTTAGCTTGATGAGTTGCTCACCCCGCCTTCCCTTTAAATGGAATTCTCATCAGCTGCTTCTGTTTGATTATTCTTACCACAGACACACACTGTAGCTGTGGGAAAAGACACTTCCAAGCATGTAAGTTAATCAAACGCTTTATTTTTATTTTGTCACACATATGTACTTCTCCTGTTTATCTTTAAACTAGGTGGACTACTGCACAAATGGGTAACACCACTTGCATCCTTTCTCTGCAGATTGTCAGTTAACTACCTCCCTTTGTTACTATATATACACTATATGGACAAAAGTATTTGGCCACACCTGTTAATTATTAAATTGAGGTGTTTCAATCAGACCCGTTGCCAGAGGTGTATAAAATCAAGGACTTATTATTATTATTATTATTATTATCGTTTATTTGTTAGGCGCCACAAGGTTTCCGCAGCGCCGTACATGGCACAAACAGTACACTATACAGGGTAAAACAATACAGAACAATAAACACAAAGTACCAGAACTTCAGAAACTCCAGGCAGGCAAATACTGTAAAGACGGAGAGCGGAAGAACAGGTGTGGAGACAGGAGGGGAGAGGGGCCCTGCTCATACGAGCTTACATCCTAAGGGAGGGTAAACAAAATCAGGCACAAGATGGAGCCAGTGAAGCAAAGGGGAGAGAAGAGGAGCCAGGGATATGGGAGAAACAGAAGAGGTGAGAGGTTAAGTGGATGGTTGGTAGGCCTTAAGGAACAGGTGAGTTTTAAGTGCCCGCTTGAAGGAGCACAGATTGGGTGAGAGATGGATGGAGCGAGGGAGGTCATTCCAGTGAAGGGGGGCAGCTCGGGAGAAGTCTTGTATTCTAGAGTGGGAAGAGGTGGCGATCATTGGCCGAGCGCAGGGAGCGAGCGGACTTAGCCATGCAGTCTCCATTTGCAAACATTTGTGATACAAAATGGGTCACTCTGAAGAGCTCAGTGATTTCAAGCGTGGTATTGTGATAGCATGCAACTTTTGCAATAAGACAGTTTGTGAAATTTCATCCCTGCTGGATATTCCACGGTCAACTATAAGTAATATTATTAGAAAGTGGAAGCATTTAGGAACAACTGTAACTCAGCCACGAAGCAGAAGACCACGTAAAATCACAAGCGGGGTGTCACTCACCGGACCGTGAGTGCCTCTTCCCGGACATTTAGGAACCGTGGCCGTCCTCCATCCTGAGGGTCTGCGCATGCGCAGCCCTTTCCAATCCTTCAGTGTATGTCCCTTTAACTTAATTGGCAGATCAGGCAACACTCCCTATATTAAGCACCTGTGGTCAACACCACGTTGCCTGATCTTGGAGTCTCATTCCCTATGAGTCTCTGAAGGTGTTCCTGTATTCCTCGTGTTTTCAGCGCTGCTGATTCCTGTGGTTTCCAAACCACTTCTACCTCTGTGGTTTCCAAACCACTTCTACTACTGTGGTTCCCATACCACTTCTACCATCAACTGTATCATCGTGACTGTTAGCTGATTCCTATCCGCTGCTTCCGTGCACTACAGTCTTCCAAACCACTTCAACGCTATTACTTATCATTGTGACTGTTTGCTGGTTCCTACCCGCTGCCTCTGTGCACTCCAACCGTTACTTTACATCCACTCACCTGTTCCTCATCAAGTCCGTGAGCTGATTCCTATCCGCTGCCTCCGTGCACTACAAGCCTTCAGCCTGCAACTCGCCTGTGTTCATTATCGTGACTGTTAGCTGTTGTCTATCCGCTGCTTCCGTGCACTACAGCCTCCAGCCTACAACTCGCCTGTGTTCATCATCGGGATTGTTAGCTGATGTCTACCCGCTGCTTCCGTGCACTACAGCCTCCAGCCTACAACTCGCCTGTGTTCATCATCGTGACAAGTTAGCTGATTCCTATCCGCTGCTCCTGTGCACTGCAGTCTCTTCTCAGCTCTCCTGTGTTTCCTCGAGACTGCTGCTCTCATTGCCATTTGCTACTCTCCGTGATCAACAGCTCCTGGTCTACTCTGCTCTCCCGTGTTCCATCGCTACTGACAACTATTGGTTGCTACTGGTTACCTCCGTGTACCGCAGAGCCCTGCTGCTGCTGACCGCGCTATCATCCATCTACTGCTGATCCGCTCTCCACGCCTTCACGTGTCCCGCAGGTCTAC
The DNA here is from genome assembly GCF_038048845.1 of Mixophyes fleayi. Classification (NCBI taxonomy): domain Eukaryota; kingdom Metazoa; phylum Chordata; class Amphibia; order Anura; family Limnodynastidae; genus Mixophyes; species Mixophyes fleayi. The sequence goes on from NC_134402.1 coordinate 378,781,399, forward strand.
CCTCCTGTCTGCATTGGATTTATATCTCATCTACTACTCCTCTGCTGGATCATCTCCACTCTCCTGGGTCCTGCGTGAGTCCAGTTCCACGTGTTGTTGATTCCTGTGGATTCGTGTCCCTGTTGGTCTACTTATCTGTGCGCTGCACCTACTGACTGCTGCCTCAGGTATCCTGGGACTTCTCATCCAGCCGGCCTCCTGCCGCTCAGGTATCCCTGCACTCCTATCTGACTGCCTGCTTCTGAACCACGGTATGCATACTTCTCATTGACTGTGCTGGTGTATTGCATATCTTGCTGGACTGTGTTGGTTCTCCTCTGGAGTCTGCTATCCGCTGAGTCTATTGCCATCATTGACTGTGTTAACTTGTGCTGGACTACTTCAAGAGACTTCCTATATTTGCAGACCTGTTCAGTCATTCATATATATATTGTGCATGTTACTGTGGATCGTATATAAGGTGCCTGTGTATATCCTGTGTTGCAGTCTCTCCCCGTGCTCCTCCTCACATATATATTCAGTGGTACAACTTGCTAGTAGCAGACCACTGATCCCTGTTTCCAGTATCACCTGTTCCAGTATCCTCTCACTTAGCAGTGGTACAACTTGCTATCGCAGACCACGGACTCCCCGGATACCTCCACTTGGATTTCATTCCTTCACTCAGACAGCGGTACAACTTGCTATCCGCAGACCGCTGACTCTCATCACCTCCTCGTTTCTGTTGGACATTCCTCCTCACTATAGCAGTGGTACAACTTGCTACCGCAGACCACTGACTACCTTCACGTGTCCTTGTCCTACAGTTCCTCGTGTACTATTACCTCCATATTACCAGTGCTGCTAGTCATAGACTTTCCTGAGCATCTCATCATCTGCTGTTTCCTGTTCCGTGATCACCCAGCTACCAGATAACCCTATTACCATCTACATTGCTCTGGTAAGCCTACCACCTGGTGATCCCTGGGTAAAGACTCCTAGTGCCCGTGACAGTAAGATCAGGCCATGACAGACCCAGATACGGAACCTACAGCCAAAGAGATGCTGCAGCATCTGGTCAGCCGTGTAGAGCAACAGGATGCCCGCCAACACCTGTTATTCAGTGTTATCAATCGTTAACCTCCCAAGGAACATCTGGACAGACAGTGACAGCTACTACTGAGGCTCCTGTGCTTTCCTCCGTTTCCCCAGTGCTATCCCAGGTGTCTACAGCTTCTACGCTTCACCTGCCTACTCCGTCAAAGTATGATGGGGACCCCAAAACTTGTAGGGGTTTCCTTAACCAATGTTCAGTCCATTTTGAGCTCCAACCTCAAAATTTTTCTACCCATCGTTCCAGAGTGGCCTATCTTATCTCTTTGTTTTCTGGACAAGCCCTGGCTTGGGCCTCCCCTCTGTGGGAAAGAAACGACCCAATATTGCAAGATAGTGCCAAATTCATTGCTACATTTCGAAGTGTGTTCGATGAACCAGGTCGTGTGACCTCCGCTGCTTCCAGCATCCTCCGTCTGCGACAAGGATCTCATACAGTAGGACAGTACGTCATTCAATTTAGGATCTTAGCCTCTGAACTTCAGTGGAACACTGAAGCTCTAGTTGCCGCCTTCTGGCAGGGGCTCTCCGATAAAATTAAAGATGCACTGACTACCCAGGAGCTTCCTTCGTCACTTGAAGATCTGATCTCTCTTTGCCATCGTGTTGATATGAGATTTCGTGAAAGAGAGGCTGAGAAAACAACTTCTGCTAAAGCACCTCTTCGTTCTAACCCTCAATTTCGTCCAGTTTCACCCTCTGTGATTCCCATGGAGATAGGACGTTCCAAATTATCTTCAGAGGAGAGGAAACGAAGAGTAAAGAATAGACTCTGTATCTATTGTGCTGATTCCACTCATATGCTCAGCTCTTGCCCTAAGAGATCGGGAAATGCCAGGCCCTAACTAGTTCTGGAGAGGTGAAGTTAGGGTCCCTGGAGTCCTCTCCATCTTCCATGAAATCTAAAGTCTGCGCCTTTGACGTTACGATTTCCTGTGCTACCAAAACCTTTGAGTCACAGGCATTGATTGATTCCGGAGCAGCAGGAAATTTTATTTCCAAATCATTAGTAAATCAATGGTCTTTACCTGTGATTACCTTAAAAACACCCATTACTGTGACGGCTATAGATGGATCACGTCTCATCAACGGTCTCATCACTCAGAGTACGTCTCCAGTAACCCTTCAGATTGGTGCCCTGCATCATGAAGAAATATCGTTTTTAATCCTTCCTGTTACGACAAGTCCAATTGTCTTAGGCCTTCCATGGCTTCAGCGTCACTCTCCCCAGATTGACTGGCGCACCCCTCAAGTCACGTCTTGGGGGTCTGAATGTCACCATCGTTGCCTTTCCCAAGTCATTCCTCTCAAAGTACAGCAATCTTCCATCTCATCTACCTCACCGGGACTCCCTCCTCAATATGCTTCATTTACTGATGTTTTTGATAAAGCTCAGTCTGAACGTCTTCCTCCTCATGGTTCTTGGGATTGTCCGATCGACCTTCTACCTGGCAAGACTCCCCCCAGGGGCCGGGTCTATCCACTCTCGTTACCTGAAACTCAAGCTACATCTGAGTATATACAGGAGAACCTCCAGCGTGGGTTTATTCGACCTTCCACCTCTCCCGCTGGAGCTGGGTTCTTCTTCGTTAAAAAGAAGGATGGATCTTTACGCCCTTGCATAGATTTTCGTGGACTCAATGCCATTACTATCAAGAATCGGTACCCCATTCCGCTGATCACTGAGCTATTCGATCGCATCAAGGGAGCCTGTATCTTTACTAAGTTGGATCTTCGTGGTGCCTACAATTTAATCAGAATCCGTTCCGGTGACGAATGGAAGACAGCGTTTAACACCAGAGACGGGCATTACGAATATCTGGTAATGCCTTTCGGGCTGTGTAATGCCCCCGCTGTTTTTCAAGGTTTCATTAATGAGATCTTCCGGGACTTATTATATGTATGTGTCGTCGTCTACCTGGACGACATATTGATCTTTTCACAGGACCTGCCTTCTCACCACCAACATGTGGCAGAAGTCCTTTCCAGGCTACGGAAAAATTCATTGTTCTGTAAATTAGAAAAATGTTCATTCGAATTACCCCAGATTCCATTCTTGGGGTATATAGTTTCCGGAGTTGGCTTGAAGATGGATCCCGACAAGGTGAATGCTGTACTACATTGGCCCCAGCCAACTACTCTTCGTGCCATCCAGCGTTTTTTAAGTTTTGCCAATTACTATAGACGCTTCATTCAAGACTTTTCTTCCATTGCATCTCCTATTGTGGCCTTGACTAGGAAGGGGGCTAATCCTAAGCAATGGTCACCTGAGGCTCTTCAAGCCTTTCAAATACTAAAAGAGTCCTTCTCTTCGGCTCCAATCCTTCGACAGCCTGATGTGACACTCCCCTTCTTCCTGGAAGTAGATGCCTCTAATGTGGGCCTAGGAGCTATTCTCTCCCAACGCTCGGAACAGCAAAAATTTCATCCTTGTGCCTTCTATTCTCGGGGTCTCCTGCCCGCAGAGAAGAATTATACTATCGGGGACAAGGAGTTACTGGCTATCAAAGCTGCATTAGAGGAATGGAGATACTTATTGGAAGGAGCTCGCCATCCGGTGACGATCTTCACAGATCATAAGAACTTGTCATATCTCCAGTCTGCCCAATGCTTGAACCCTCGTCAAGCAAGATGGTCTCTTTTCTTTTCCCGTTTTGAATTAATAATAACCTTCAAACCAGCTGCCAAGAACAAAAAAGCTGACGCTTTATCTAGAGCTTTTATGACGTCCTCTGATATAGAAGAGGTTTCCAACCATACCATTCTAGACCCCAAATGTATCTCACTGGCTGCTTCATCCACCAAAACGCTACCATTTGGGAAGACCCTCGTGCCTCCTACTCTAAGGAGGAAAATCCTTTCGTGGTTCCATGCCTCTCGTTTTTCTGGGCACGCCGGTGAACACAAGACCTTTGAGATTCTCTCTCGAAGTTACTGGTGGCCTTCAAGGAGGAGAGACGTCAAAGAGTTCATTGCTTCCTGTGAGCTATGTTCCCAGTTTAAATCCTCCCGCAGAACTCCAGCAGGGTTGCTGCGACCACTACCCATTCCGTCCAAACCGTGGACCCATATTAGTATGGATTTCGTTACTGACTTACCACCTAGTAAGAATCATAACACTATTTGGGTGGTGGTGGACAGATTTTCGAAGATGGCTCATTTCATTCCTCTGGCTGGTTTGCCTTCCTCATCCATTCTGGCTGAACATTTCATTAAAGAGATCTTCCGTATCCATGGATGTCCGTCTGAGATTGTGTCGGATAGAGGAGTACAATTCGTTTCCAGATTCTGGCGAGCCCTTTGTAAAACCTTGGGCATACGATTAGCACTCTCATCTTCTTACCATCCGCAATCCAACGGACAAACTGAACGTGTCAATCAAGATCTTGAGACTTTTATAAGGATGTTCTCATCAGCCAATCAAGACAACTGGGTAGAGTTGCTCCCTTGGGCTGAATTCGCCCATAACAACATGTATCACGAGTCATCATCCAAAACTCCATTTTTTTGTGGTCTACGGTCACCATCCGTCTTTTCCGGAATTTCCTGCCCTCCCGCCCACCCAAGTTCCTGCGGTGGAGATTGCTTGTCAGACCTTTAAAAATATCTGGTCTCAGGTCAAAACCTGTTTAAAGAAGACATCTATCAAATATAAATCTTTCGCAGATAAGAAGAGGCGGGCTATTCCACCACTAAAAATTGGAGATCGTGTCTGGTTATCTACGAAAAACATTCGTTTGAAGGTTCCATCTATGAAATTCGCCCCTCGTTTTATTGGTCCATATAGGATCATTCAAGTAATCAATCCAGTATGTGTGAAACTTCTTCTTCCTAAGAATCTTCGGATTTCCAATGCCTTCCATGTGTCTTTACTCAAACCTGTTATCATCAACCGTTTCTCAACTCCTCCCTCAGCTCCGCAGCCAGTTCAAGTTCATCAGGAGGAGGATTTCGAGATTACTGAGGTATTGGATGCAAAAATTTCGCGAGGAGTCCTCCGTTTCCTCGTTCATTGGAAGGGCTTTGGTCCTGAGGAGCGCTCTTGGATCAAAGCTGAAGATCTTAATGCTCCTGCCCTTTTGAAGAAGTTTTATTCCAAAAATCCGGACAAGCCCGGTTCCAGGCGTTCTGTGCCCACCTTTAAAAGGGGGGGTACTGTCACTCACCGGACCGTGAGTGCCTCTTCCCGGACATTTAGGAACCGTGGCCGTCCTCCATCCTGAGGGTCTGCGCATGCGCAGCCCTTTCCAATCCTTCAGTGTATGTCCCTTTAACTTAATTGGCAGATCAGGCAACACTCCCTATATTAAGCACCTGTGGTCAACACCACGTTGCCTGATCTTGGAGTCTCATTCCCTATGAGTCTCTGAAGGTGTTCCTGTATTCCTCGTGTTTTCAGCGCTGCTGATTCCTGTGGTTTCCAAACCACTTCTACCTCTGTGGTTTCCAAACCACTTCTACTACTGTGGTTCCCATACCACTTCTACCATCAACTGTATCATCGTGACTGTTAGCTGATTCCTATCCGCTGCTTCCGTGCACTACAGTCTTCCAAACCACTTCAACGCTATTACTTATCATTGTGACTGTTTGCTGGTTCCTACCCGCTGCCTCTGTGCACTCCAACCGTTACTTTACATCCACTCACCTGTTCCTCATCAAGTCCGTGAGCTGATTCCTATCCGCTGCCTCCGTGCACTACAAGCCTTCAGCCTGCAACTCGCCTGTGTTCATTATCGTGACTGTTAGCTGTTGTCTATCCGCTGCTTCCGTGCACTACAGCCTCCAGCCTACAACTCGCCTGTGTTCATCATCGGGATTGTTAGCTGATGTCTACCCGCTGCTTCCGTGCACTACAGCCTCCAGCCTACAACTCGCCTGTGTTCATCATCGTGACAAGTTAGCTGATTCCTATCCGCTGCTCCTGTGCACTGCAGTCTCTTCTCAGCTCTCCTGTGTTTCCTCGAGACTGCTGCTCTCATTGCCATTTGCTACTCTCCGTGATCAACAGCTCCTGGTCTACTCTGCTCTCCCGTGTTCCATCGCTACTGACAACTATTGGTTGCTACTGGTTACCTCCGTGTACCGCAGAGCCCTGCTGCTGCTGACCGCGCTATCATCCATCTACTGCTGATCCGCTCTCCACGCCTTCACGTGTCCCGCAGGTCTACCCTCCTGTCTGCATTGGATTTATATCTCATCTACTACTCCTCTGCTGGATCATCTCTCCTGGGTCCTGCGTGAGTCCAGTTCCACGTGTTGTTGATTCCTGTGGATTCGTGTCCCTGTTGGTCTACTTATCTGTGCGCTGCACCTACTGACTGCTGCCTCAGGTATCCTGGGACTTCTCATCCAGCCGGCCTCCTGCCGCTCAGGTATCCCTGCACTCCTATCTGACTGCCTGCTTCTGAACCACGGTATGCATACTTCTCATTGACTGTGCTGGTGTATTGCATATCTTGCTGGACTGTGTTGGTTCTCCTCTGGAGTCTGCTATCCGCTGAGTCTATTGCCATCATTGACTGTGTTAACTTGTGCTGGACTACTTCAAGAGACTTCCTATATTTGCAGACCTGTTCAGTCATTCATATATATATTGTGCATGTTACTGTGGATCGTATATAAGGTGCCTGTGTATATCCTGTGTTGCAGTCTCTCCCCGTGCTCCTCCTCACATATATATTCAGTGGTACAACTTGCTAGTAGCAGACCACTGATCCCTGTTTCCAGTATCACCTGTTCCAGTATCCTCTCACTTAGCAGTGGTACAACTTGCTATCGCAGACCACGGACTCCCCGGATACCTCCACTTGGATTTCATTCCTTCACTCAGACAGCGGTACAACTTGCTATCCGCAGACCGCTGACTCTCATCACCTCCTCGTTTCTGTTGGACATTCCTCCTCACTATAGCAGTGGTACAACTTGCTACCGCAGACCACTGACTACCTTCACGTGTCCTTGTCCTACAGTTCCTCGTGTACTATTACCTCCATATTACCAGTGCTGCTAGTCATAGACTTTCCTGAGCATCTCATCATCTGATGTTTCCTGTTCCGTGATCACCCAGCTACCAGAGTACCCTATTACCATCTACATTGCTCTGGTAAGCCTACCACCTGGTGATCCCTGGGTAAAGACTCCTAGTGCCCGTGACACGGGGTCAATGACTGCTAAGACACATGGTGCGTTAAAATCGCCAATGTACTGCTGATTCCATAGCTAAAGAGTTCCAAACTTCCACTGGCATTAATGTAAGCATAAAAACTGTGTGGTGGAAGCTTAATGAAATTGGTTTCCATGCCCATGCAGCTGCATGGAAGCCTCATATCACCAATACCAATGCCAAGCGTCAGATGTAGTAGTGTAAAGCATACAGACACTGGACTGTGGAGCAGTGGAAACGTATTCTGTGGAGTGATGAATCATGCTTCTATGTTTGGCAGTCAGATGGGTGAGTCTGGGTTTGGCGGATGCCGGGAGAACGTTACCTGATGCCAAATGTGAAGTTTGGTGGAGGAGGGATAATGGTATGGGACTGTTTTGGGGGTTTTTGCCTAGGCCTGTTATCTCCAGTGAAGGACAATCTTAATGCTTCAGCATACCAAGTCATTTTGGACAATGCTATGCTTCCAACTTTGTGTAACAGTTTGGGGAAGACCCTTTTCTATTTCAACATGATTGTGCCCCAGTGAACAAACCAAGGACTACAAAGACATGGTTTTGGTGTGGAAGAACTTGAATGGCCCGCACAAAGCCCTGACCTCATCCCTATCAGACACCATTGGGATGAATTGGAACAGAGTTTGCGAGCCAGGCCTTCTCGTTCAATATCAGTACCTGACCTCATAAATGCTCTACAGAATAAATGGTCACAAATTCCCACTTTGAGGAAAGTCTTACAAGAAGAGTGGAAGCTGTTATTGCTGCAAAAGGGGGACCAGCTCCATATGTAAGTATATGTATTTGAATACAATGTCATTGCAGTGCTTGACATTGTGTTGGTGTAATGGTCAAGCGTCCGAATAATTTTGTCTATATAATATATATATATATACACATCATAGTTGCCTACTCTCTCGGAATGTCTGGGAGACTCCCGAATTTTTGGGAGTTCTCTCGGACTCCCGAAAGAGCAGGCAAAAATCCCGGATCCAGAAGTCGCCGCTGTTGAAGATGGCGGAAGGTGGGGCTAAATGATTGGCTAAAATTGCCCTAGATTGACAGGGGCGGAGCCTAATGGCGCATCCCACATGGCCACGCCCCCTCAACAGACCCCCCCTCCCGGACAGCTGCCTCTAAAGTAGGCAAGTATGGTATACATATATATATATATATATATATATATATATATATATATATATATATATATATATATATATATATATATATATATATATATATATATATATATATATATACATATATATACATACACACACCGATCAGCCACAATCTTAAAGTCATGCCTAATATTGTGTTGTTCCCCCTCCTGATGCCAAAACAGCTGTGACCCTTTGAGGCATGGACTCCACAAGACTTCTGAAGGTGTCCTGTGGTATCTGCCACCAAGACCTTAGCAGCAGATACTTTAAGTCTTGTAAGTTGCAAGGTGAGGCCTCCATGACTCAGACTTGTTTTTCCAGCACATCCCACAGATGCTTGATCAGATTGAGATCTGGGGAATTTGGAGTCTAAGTCAACACTTTGAACTGTTTGTCATGTTCCTCAAACCATTCCTGAACAATTTTTGCAAATGTGGCAGGGCGCATTATTCTGCTGAAACAGGCCACCACCAGGAGGGAATAACATTGCATGAATGGGTGTACTTGGTCTGCAACAATATTTAGGTAGGTGATACGTGTCAAAGCAACATCCACATGAATGCCAGGACCCAAGGTTTTCCAGCAGAGCATTGGCTAGAGCATCACAAAGTCTCCGGCAGCTTGCATTCTTCCCATTGTGCATGCTGGTGCCATCTCTTCCCCAGGTAAACAATGGACATGCACCTGGAGGTCCACATGATGTAAAAGATAACGGTTTTCATCAGACCAGGCTACCTTCTTCCATTGTTCCATGGTCCAGTTCTGGTGTTCACATGTCAATTGTAAGTATTTTCGGTGGTGGACAGTGGTGAGCATGATTATTCTAACCGGTCTGGGGCTACGCAGGCCCATGTGCAGCAAGGTGCGATGCACTGTGTGTTCTGACACCTTTCTATAGCTAGGATTAACTTTTTCAGCAATTTGTTCTACAAATAACAGGTTGTTCTTTCTTGGATGACTTTTAGTAAGTGCTAAACACTGCATACCAGGAACACCCAACAAGAACTGCCATGGTGGAGATGCTCTGACCCAGTCATCTAGCTATCACAATTTGACCTTTGTCAAAGATGCTCAGATCATTGCGCTGGACCATTTTTCTGCTTCTAACACATTAACTTCAAGAACGGACTGTTCACTTGCTGCCTAATATATCCCGCTCCTTGACAGTTGCGGAACGTCCTTGACAGGGGACATTGTAACGAGATAACTAATGTTACTCATTTCACTTGGCAGTGGTCTTAATTTTGTGGCTGATGGTTGTATGTATTATACTGTAGGTTACAGTTAACACTTACTAATAACCATGTGCCCAGGTGATTTTTAATTTAACATTAGAAGCTGCAACACTTTCTTGTTCTTGTAAACAACTTTATACAAGATGAACAAAAGTACCATTCAAAAGAGGATATTGGCATTTAGTTTCTATAACATGTTCCCAACAAAGGAAAACCTGTAGGAAGACATTTAACTAAGGTGATTGTGGTCACATAGTCTTTATCAGTGTTTCTTCTAAAGAAACATTTAAGTCTGACATTTGATGCATATATACATACGTATAAAGAGTTTGTATACTTGCAAATAAATAGTTACACATTTCACAAATAGAAATGTTTACAACATTCTTCTAGCTGCCCTTAGAGCAGAATTACCGCTGATTTTGGTAATCTGTAAATACAACACCAAATGGTAGTAATAATCCAGCTGGGGGAATACAACATATTTGTGATTATTTTTGAGATAAGACCATTTCCTAGTGGCCATACACTATCTCGCATTTCCAGTGATGAGGAATGCCCAAAAAGGATTTTTATTTATACTGTTTTTTATTTATACTCGTTCACTTATGTCTCGGTTTACTATTTGTAGTGTGCAGTAAGTGCCTTTATATTTCAGACATAGCAAACAATTCCCTATTTTAACATAGACTCATTTGAAGTCAAAACCCTGAGGGTTGCAAAATGCCATATCTCTTTCTGCACAACATCTGGTTATTCTGTCTATCTTAATGGTAAACATTGTCCTGGGTGGGTCTAATTCAATGGGCCTGCACACGACTCTCTGACTGCATTTCCACTCACTTTTATCTGTAACCTGACCAGCTTACTAATTACCAACCCATAAACAGCTTTTACTGCTACAAGGCTCTAATAAAAAGTGTATCATCTTGCTTCACAGTCGAGCCATGAACATTTTTTCAGAAGCAATAAGAGTACCAATAAATAATACACAGATAGACTGGTAATCCGCAACTGCAAACCACCCACAGTAAGCAGCTATCAGTTGTGCTCCACACCCTAGCCATTATGAGTAAAAAATAAAAACAATATAAAAAAAAGCTGACCAAACCACTGCAGAACTGTACTGAGATCAGGACGGTTACATGTATAGACATGAGCATATAGATTTGGGATTTTTTTTAAGGTAATGGATATATATCTGATGATAGTATTATACTTCATGGATTATACAAAGTTTCTTATTGCCTAGGAGTTAATTCTTACGTATCTGTATCCTGAATTCTGCTGCAAGGATTATCTCCTTCTCCCCTAGAACTAATCTTACTCAATCCCTACTTGTCGAAGATCCAGCTCTCCGACGGCAGCGCCTGCAGACAGCCAGTCACTCCGATGAGGCAGCTGTCCGGCACTTCACTTGGACGTCAGTGCGCAGATCATTCCTGGTAATTTAAAGTGGCAATGTTTGGACCCCTCAGGCTTACTGTCCAAACATTGCCACTTTAAATTAACAGGAATGAACGGCGCACTGACGTTCAAGTGAAGTGCCGAACAGCTGCCTCATCGGAGGGACTGGCTGTCTGCAGGCGCTGCCGTCGGAGAGCTGGATCTTCGGCTTTAAGGTAAGTCTGTTTTAATTGTTTTCCTTTTTTTCAGGTATCGGAATTTTCGTGGAGGTGTAAATTGTGTCGGGGTTCTCGTCCCTGTTAACACGATTACCACAGTCTCTCTCAAGGTGGCCTACTATTCCCTGCATTACTGCTATAAACCCTTATACTCACCATCAAGAAACTACACTTAGCTGCACCTTCTTATATTTATATCCATATGTTCCTGGATAAACTGTTTGTTCCTCTGAAAGATTATGTTTTATTCATACTTGTCCACTCTCCCAAGATGTACGGGAGGCCATTCTCCCGCATCCTGCCCACTTCCTAGTGGAGGGTGCAAGTTGGAAGCCTCCATATCCGTTTCGCAGTGAATCACGTCATTTTGGCCCTGCAATTAGCTGTGCCCTAGACACTTCCATCCTCACACTTCTCCTCCAACCTGGAATCTCCCGGATGCATTCCTACGGTATTTATCTTCAAATCAGAAGTGAAATCTTACCTTTTAAATCAGTAGAAGTGATTCAATGCCTGCCTAGGCCTGTGTTACTTATAAACGTGTCCATAACCAATTCTAGTACACCTGTATACTTATGCAAACTTCAGCACTTGGTACTTCACATTTTGATTGTAAATGTTGCAAGCTGCAGCTCTCGTCTGCCTGATCTCACCTGCGTATCAGCTGTCATGATAACAGCCAGGACATCACTTCCGGTAGCTCCATCCCACATGTCACCAAGACAACGTTCGGGACGACTTTGCAATCAGCGCCACGTCCTGGCATCTGTGGCAGCTATGCTTGTGCTCAAATATATATAATTAATTAGGCACCTTCTGGAGGAGCAATTAGTTCCATCTAAGCCCTAACCTCTGATTGGCCACTTCCTGTATTTAAGGTGAGGAAGGCTTAGCCTCCTCCTCCTGTTGCTGACCTGCTCTGTTGCTGTGTTCCTGTGGATACTCTGCAGAACTTCTGATTGACCTTCTGTTGTGACCCCTGACTTGTTTCTGGACTTTGCATGTACTCTGATTGCCCTGACCTTTGGCTTTTGTTCTTTGGATATCCCTGCTCGCTGCCAGCCTTGACCATTTGGCCTGTTCCTGACCACTCTGCCTGCTACAGAACCCTGACCCTGGCCTGCTTCTAACTATCTGCTCCTATCTTGCTACTGCCTCCTATCTTCCTGCTGCGGTTTTGCATATAAGCTTCTAGTACGCTAAGAGTTAAGACCTGGGAGCATCATAGCACCAATTAAGGCAACAAACTCTACAGAAAAGACGGCTGCTATAGGTGAAGACTTCTGTCACCTGTTCTGGAAGCTGTCAATTTCAATCGCCGCTAGCCTTAACAGTAAGCTCTACATACCAGGGGCTTCAATCTTAATGTTTCTACCATTTTGTATAGGAATATCCTAGCCCATAATGAAATATCAGCTTGTATTTGTTAAGAACTTACTGAAGTAAGATAATCCCAAGATATCCTACATTACACTGTGACACAACCAGAAATTGTTAGACAGAAATACAAAGGGACGCTAATTCTAGTAAATATTTTAAAAAGCATTTCTATTCTATTGAGGAACAGTGTATTTCTGCTCTCATGTAGTAATTATTGTTCTATATCAATTTAGCTAATGACTGCAGCGTAATTAGTTGATACAAAAGGGAAAATCCATTGATTAGATTTAGTGACACATTGGGGAATTTATTGTTTTTCAGGGAAGTGATCAGTTTATTATGTGCTGTTATGTTTTACAACATTATTAAGGTATTATTTACTAAAACACATATTCTCAGAATGTAGTAGACAAAAACAGTTTCGTAGAAAAATACTAGGGATGAGCGGGCTCGGATATGTGAAATCCGAGCCCACCCGAACCTTGCCGATCCGAGCCAGATCCGAGACAGATCCGGGTATTCCCGCCAATTGCAAAACTGAAAGCGAGGCTCTGAGTCATAATCCCGTTGTCGGATCTCGCGATACTCAGATTCTATAAATTCGCCGCCATCTTCACTCAGGCATTGATCAGGGTAGAGGGAGGTTGTGTTAGGTGGTCCTCTGCCCTGCTATATCCTGTGCTGTGCTGTGCTGTGCTGTGCTGTGCTGTGCTGTGCTGTGCTGTGCTGTGCTGTGCTCAGTCCAGTGGTGCTTTGTCCTGTGCTCTGTCCTTCTGAGTTCAGTGGTGCTGCTGGGTCCTGTGCTGTGTCCTGTTCAGTACAGTGGTGCTGTGTCCTGTGCTCTGTCCTTCAAAGGGCATTGTTATTTCCCCATTATTCCCAAGTTATAAAAAATTTAAAAAAAAGTTATAAAAAAAAATAAAAAATAATAATTATTAAAAAAAATATCCAAAAACAATCCTGCAGTATAAGTCTATTGGTACTGCAATATTACAAAGTTCACTGATTCTGCAGTATAAGTCCACCAGTGGTACTGCAATATTACAAAGTTCACTGATTCTGCAGTATAAGTCCAGTGGTACTACAATATTACAAAGTTCACTGATTCTGCAGTATAAGTCCAGTGGTACTCTCCTGTGCCGCATATAATTTTTAAAGGCTTTGCCGAGTGTGTGTGGCTTAGGGGTACGCTCTCTTGTGCTACATATAATGGAAAACAAAAACTTGGAGGATAAAGCTGCGAGGAAAAAGCTCAGTTTTAGTAAAGGACCCACTGGCGGGGATGCTGATAACATCTGGTCCGGACTGAAGGACCTGCCAATCATTGCAGACATGTCTACTGTTGCTGCATTGGATGCTGTCACAATAGAAAAAATGGTGGAGGATTATTTTGCTGACACCATCCAAATAGACATGTCAGACAGTCCATATTGTTACTGGCAGGAAAAAAAGGCAGTTTGGAAGCCCCTGTACAAACTGGCTCTATTTTACCTGAGTTGTCCCCCCTCCAGTGTGTACTCGGAAAGAGTTTTTAGTGCAGCGGGGACCCTGCTCAGTGAGCGGCGAAGGAGGTTGCTTCCTCACAACGTTGAAAAAATGATGTTTATAAAAATGAATAATCAATTCCTCAATGAAGTACAGCACTGCCCTCCAGATAGTACAGAGGGACCTGTGGTTGTGGAGTCCAGCGGGAACGAATTGATAATGTGTGAGGAGGAGGAAGTACACACTGTAGGGGGAGAGGAATCAGAGGTTGAGGATGAGGACGACATCTTTCCTCAGTAGAGCCTGTTTAGTTTGTACAGGGAGAGATTAATTGTTTTTTTGGTGTGGGGGCCCAAACAAACCAATCATTTCAGCCACAGTTGTTTGGTAGGCCCTGTCGCTGAAATGATTGGTTTGTTAAAGTGTGCATGTCCTATTTCAACAACATAAGGGTGGGTGGGAGGGCCCAAGGACAATTCCATCTTGCAACACTTTTTTGGGCATTATGTGACCATTCAACAGTCGTTTGCTATGTTCAAAAAGTAAAACAATATGTCAACAAATTCAAAAAATTAAACCAAAAGTAAAATGCCCTGTCATAATTTAAAACAAGAGGTATTGACGTGCTAGAACTACTGTAGTGTTTATATGTTATAAACACTACACTTGGAAGTTGGAGGAGGTATTGTGGCCCCGGTACCAAATTTAGTACCGGGGCCACTCCACTATGCAGTCCAGATAGAGGTGTATCAGATATTAAACAACGTTGACTGTTGCTGCAAAAATTTTAAATAATATTGTGGGGAACACTACACTATGCAGTCCATAAACTTTTTTTTGGAATTCAGACCCGTGGAGGGTTTTTTAATTATATTGTAGGGACCACTCCTCTACGCAGTCCAGGTACAATTTTTGGTGGGATTCAGATCATTTGAGGGTTTTTTAATTATATTGTGGTGACCACTCCTCTACGCAGTCCAGGTACAATTTTTGGTGTAATTAAGACCAGTTGATGCCGGTTTTCTTATTATATTGTGGGGACCACTCCTCTACGCAGTCCAGATACAATTTTTGGTGTAATTAAGACCAGTTGATGGTTTTCTTATTATATTGTGGGGACCACTCCTCTACGCAGTCCAGATACATTTATTGGCGCGAATCATACAAGTTCAGGGTTTTTAAATTATATTGTGGTGACCACTCCTCTACGCAGTCCAGGTACATTTTTTGGTGTGATTCAGACCAGTTGATGGTTTTCTTATTATATTGTGGTGACCACTCCTTTACGCAGTCCAGATACATTTATTGGTGCGAATCATACAAGTTCAGGGTTTTTAAATTATATTGTGGTGACCACTCCTCTACGCAGTACAGGTACATTTTTTGGTGCGATTCAGACCAGTCGATGGTTTTCTTATTATATTGTGGTGACCCCTCCTCTACGCAGTCCAGATACAATTTTTGGTGTAATTAAGACCAGTTGATGGTTTTCTTATTATATTGTGGGGACCACTCCTCTACGCAGTCCAGATACATTTATTGGCGCGAATCATACAAGTTCAGGGTTTTTAAATTATATTGTGGTGACCACTCCTCTACGCAGTCCAGGTACATTTTTTGGTGCGATTCAGACCAGTTGATGGTTTTCTTATTATATTGTGGTGACCACTCCTCTACGCAGTTCAGATACATTTATTGGTGCGAATCATACAAGTTCAGGGTTTTTAAATTATATTGTGGTGACCACTCCTCTACGCAGTCCAGGTACATTTTTTGGTGCGATTCAGACCAGTTGATGGTTTTCTTGATATATATTGTGGTGACCACTCCTCTACGCAGTCCAGATACATTTATTGGTGCGAATCATACAAGTTCAGGGTTTTCTTATTATATTGTGGTGACCACTCCTCTACGCAGTCCAGATACATTTATTGGTGCGAATTATACAAGTTCAGGGTTTTTAAATTATATTGTGGTGACCACTCCTCTACGCAGTCCAGGTACATTTTTTGGTGCGATTCAGACCAGTTGATGGTTTTCTTGATATATATTGTGGTGACCACTCCTCTACGCAGTCCAGATACATTTATTGGTGCGAATCATACAAGTTCAGGGTTTTTAAATTATATTGTGGTGACCACTCCTCTACGCAGTCCAGGTACATTTTTTGGTGCGATTCAGACCAGTCGATGGTTTTCTTATTATATTGTGGTGACCACTCCTCTACGCAGTCCAGATACATTTATTGGTGCGAATTATACAAGTTCAGGGTTTTTAAATTATATTGTGGTGACCACTCCTCTACGCAGTCCAGGTACATTTTTTGGTGCGATTAAGACCAGTTGATGGTTTTCTTATTATATTGTGGGGACCACTCCACTACGCAGTCCAGAAAGATACCTCGTTGCAACATTTTGGACTAATAACAATATTGTGAGGTGTTCAGAATACACTGTAAATTAGTGGAAATGATTGTTATTGAATGCTATTGAGGTTAATAATAGCGTAGGAGTGAAAATAAGCCCAAAAACTTGATTTTTGAACTTTTTATGCTTTTTTCAAAAAAAATCAGAATCCAAAACCTTTCGGCAGGTGTTTTGCGAAACAAATCCGAACCCAAAACATTGAGAAAATCCGAATCCAAAACACAAAACACGAGACACCAAAAGTCGCCGGTGCACATCCCTAAAAAATACAGGATATTTAACATAAATAGCCAGCAATGGTTTGTACATTATATTCACTAAAACACATTATATATATTAATATACCTATAGATTTGTGTGCAAAATAACTGAAAAGAATAACTCCTCATCACAGATATATTTTGGAACGACCTAGTTAAAATACAATACAAAAGTTTACATGCTTTTGGTGTTTTTGGTGTTTTGTTACTCTAAACCAATGTTTCAGATCTGCAATCCTTTTACTACTGAGATAGGAGTTTTTGACACCAAGGTGTTCGAGATGTTCCTCTCCTATGAATTTCCAGTTCACATTTTTGGGGATGGGATCTGTCAATTTTAATAAGACAAGCTGTACTAGGAGAGAGGAATGTAGCAGTATGAGGGGAACACTGGACTGTAGGTAAACAAATGATGTTTTGTATATTTTCTTAATGAACTCCATCCAGAACTAAATATTTTCTTTTGTCAAATCCTTCTTTAATCAGAACTCATTGAAAATAAAAAATATTTTAATCCCACTGTCCAGGTGATATGAGGTGCAGCTATTCAGGGGCACCTCATATTTAGGTATTTTTTTTGCTTTTGCTGATAGATGAGTTGAATTGTACTTAATCAGAAGCAATATATCAGTGCAATAAATATGGAAGACATTACTTGGCAAAGAACAAAACAACACATAAAGACAGGAGCCATTTCCTTTCTTCTAATATCTTTCATCTACCCACAATGCACTCTGTTTTTAAAGAGGACCTGTCAAAAGGTTGTCTGTTATGTTGTGAACTTATTATATAGTTCTCTTTGCACAATTTAGTTCACAAAAAAATGGGTTCTCCCATGACTTGGTATAGAGCATGCTGACCCGGAAACTTAATGCACATCTATAACTTGGTTCGTGAGCTACCTCCTGGGCCAGTTTTCTCTGTACCTCACAGCTGGCTTCCTGCAAAGTTTGGAACAAGCCTGTTTTTCTGCTAAGTGCATAGTGCACAAAACCATTAGTACTAAAGCAATAAAATTATTTCAGAGAACGTGGTAACAGTTTTAGAGTAACATAATAACAAAACAACGTTACCAATAAAACAACACATCGGATTATAATCATAATCATTAATACTACTTTAAATAGCATAATTCAGGGTTATACCGGAGTTAAACAGGAGGAAACAGGAGAAGAACATTCTGCCTATTACTACAGCTACACAAGGACAACAGTCAGTATTCACCTGAAACTCCTTATTCTGCTCCTGATGTTTCCATCTCTCCCTGACTACAAGCTACACACCACAAAAAGACTGTTTTTGTTTCTGCTCTGATTTTCTACTCAGCTCAAGAAAGTTTGTTTTATCTGTCAGTTTATTTTCCCTGCAAAATCCCCTCTGTTTAATCAGCCTGCTGTACTACTTGATCAGCCACTCCATACCCATGCTACAGCTATTTCAGTCCCCTATCTCATCATTGTACTTTCAATTCTACTCAAGGCTTTGTCTGCCATCACAAGTTGGAAGAAATTATATTGCCTTTTAACCACTCTTCTCTCTCATGACTCTGCAAGAACTCAGCTACTCAATAACCTGTTCTTTATTACTCTCTATTCAACACTTCCACCCACTCCCCCACACGGCTCCCAACATCATTACTCTATACTATCCAGACATCCATGAATAAACTACATCCACTACAGCCTCACTCTGCACTACTACTCTGATTACACAGGACATTTCAATTGGGTAATTCTTTTAATTCCCTCATTTTTTCCTATTTTACTCATAAATCCCAATGCTTGCCAAATTATCTTTAGGACTACATCATCCCTCAAACATCCTGAAACACACACCTCTGTCCACATTGTCCCCACATTACTTCACTCACCTCTAGTTAACACTCATAAACTCTATTCCTATTTAAATTCAATAACTTTAACAGCCTCACCCTCTCGTCAAAAAACTAAAAGGACACACATCTTACAATCATCTTTCCTACCTTTCTTCCTCCATGCTTCTATTAGCTGGTGATGTATCACCTAATCCAGGTCCCCCTCACTTCTCCCACAAGCATATATCTGAACACTACAGAAATCCAGCACACCTTAAATGCATTACCTGTCTCCCTTCTCTTCCAAAGTCCTTTAAATTTGCCCTTTGGAATACACACTCTGTTTGTAACAAACTTACCTCCGTACACGATCTCTTTCTCTCAAACAACTTAAACCTTCTAGCAATAGCAGAAACATGGCTCACGCAATCAGATACTGCCTCACCTGCAGCCCTTTCACAGGGTGGTCTCACATGGAGGTGGGGTTGGACTACTTCTCTCTCCACAGTGCACGTTCGCATTTCTCACAAATGTCCCATCGCTCAAGATCACATCTTTTTAAGTACATGCTGTTAGGATTTTTAACCAGTTCTCTTTGCGTGTTGCTGTCATCTATCGCCCCCCCTGCACCACACCAACAGTTTCTTGAGCACTTCTCTGCATGACTCCCTCACTACTCATCCTCTGACATCCCCACCATCATCATGGGTGATTTCAACATTCCTACGCTCCAATGCTGCTTCCAAACTACTCTCTCTAACATCCTCACTTGACCTCTCCCAATGGATTGAGTCCGCTACTCATCAGGATGGCCACTGTCTTGATCTTGTTTTCTCTAGACTATGCTTAGTTTCTGATTTCCTTAACACTCCTTTCCCCCTCTCAGATCATCACCTTATTAGCTACTCACTCACCCCCAGTTCTTTACCCTACCCAGTGTCAAACACTTGCAAGCTTCCTCACAACCACAGGAATATCAACTCTATTGATCTTCAACAGTTTTCCACCTTCTCCAACACCTTCTCTCCCCAGTTTCTACCCCATTTTCACCAAGCCCTAGCAACTACCCTTGATCAAGTGGCTCCAACGACACTACATACTCTGCGTAACCTTCGTTGTCAACTGTGGCACACTAAAGTAACATGAACTTACTGGCGTAAATCTTGTACCTCTAATGATTTCTTCACATATACTTGTATCTATCACTCCTATAGAAATTTTCTCTACATTGCAAAACAAACATATTTCCAATCTCTCATCTATGCTCAGGCTTCTAACCCCAAACGCCATTTTAACACATTTAACTCTCTTCTCAATCCTCCCACCCCAAATTCCCCAAATACAATCAGTGCCCAGGATCTTGCTTCCTATTTCAAGGACAAAATAGGTAAGATTAGACTTGAAATGGTATCCTCTCCCTCGACAAGCAATCAGCGCAATTCCTTTGTAGCACCCTCTGACATCATCATCATCATCATTTAATTATATAGCGCCAACATATTCCGTAGCACTTTACAATTGGGGACAAACATAGTAAACTAATAAACAAACTTGGTAAAACAGACAAAGAGGTGAGAAGGCCTTGCTCGCAAGCTTACAATCTATGGGAGTTCACTATTCATTTGATCCCACAAATGAAGAGGAACTTTCTACTCTCTTCTCATCTTCCTACTCTACCTCCTGTCCTCTTGATCCCATTCCCTCATAAATTAGTAGGTCCCTGTCTCCTGTGCTCATTCCACCTCTAACTAAAATCTGTAATCTATCTCTTTCTACTGGTATTTTTCCATTACTATTCAAGCATGCAGTGATTACTCTTATTTAAAAAAAGCGAAATTCTGACCCAAACTCTCTCTCAAATAACTGCCCCAACTTTCAGCTCCCATGCCCCTCCAAGCTTCTCGAGAGAATTGCCTACACTCGCCTCACACAGTTTCTTACAGCAAACAACCTACTGGATTCTCTTCAGTCAGTCCTTCGCTCTCAACACTCCACAGAGACTGCACTGACCAAAATTGTCAATGATTTGATCACAGCAAAAAGTAAAAGCCATTACTCTCTTCTAATTCTCCTGGATCTCTCTGCTGCATTTGACACTGTTGACCACTCTCTCCTCATACAAACGCTACAATCCTTAGGTCTTGAAGGCACTGTCCTATCCTGGTTCTCATCCTACCTAATCGCTCTTTCAGTGTTAATTTCTCTGGATCCACCTCTGCTCCGCTTCCTATATCAGTTTGAGTACAACAAGGCTCAGTCCTAGGTCCTCTGCTATTCTCTATCTACACCACTTTAATTGGAAAACTAATAAGCTCCTTTGGATTTCAGTATCATCTCTATGCAGATGATATACAAATCTATCTATCCTCTCCTGATCTTTCACCATCTGTGTTGCCTCGCATTACTGACTGTCTTTCTGCCATTTCGTCTTGGATGTCTTCTTGCCAACTCAAACTCAATCTTTCAATAACTGAATTTATAATAATTCCAGCCAAAAACAGAAGCTTCCTGTCTGACATTCCTATTTCTGTTGATAACATGACCATAATTCCCATCCCGCAAGTTCACTGCCTAGGTGTAATCCTTGACTCACAACAATCATTTATTCCCCACATCGACTCTATATCTAAATCATGTTACATACACCTAATGAACATTTCCAGAATACGCACATATCTCACACAAAACACTGCAAAAACCTTAATTCATGCACTCATCATCTCCCGCATCGACTATTGCAATTCCCTCCTTACTGGTCTTCCCAAAGTCAGATGTGAACCGCCACAAACTATTTTGCACGCAGCGGCTAGATTGATTTTCCTTGCAATCCTCTGCTGAGTCACTCTGTCAGTCTCTACATTAGTTGCCTGTATTTCAACGAATCCAATATAAAATTCTTCTACTAACATACAAGGGCGTCAACTTAATTGCACCAACTGTATGTATTACCCAGTATTGTTTTATTAATGTTTTTTCCCAATTGTAAAGCGCTACGGAATTTGCTGGTGACATATAAATAAATGTTGATGATGATGATTACTGTTAATATTACTTTGTCAGAATATTCCGGATCACTGCTTAACTAGAGAATTTTATTAAGGCACATCACTAGAATTCTATCAAAATAAGTCATGTGACAAGAGTGGGCTGTGGTTTTTCAAAAAGGATGTTCTGCTTTCAGATGTATTATCTTGTACATGCACCTTGTAACTTTTACTAAATGCAACTGTACCCACAGCAGAGCTGTCCAGTAGCAAGTAAATTAAACGGCTTTTCTTGGAAATTTAAACACATTACTGAAAATCACAGAAGGAAAGCAGAACAATAAAGAAATGTATTTACTAAAGGTTGCAGGAAGTTAAGTTCAAAGAATTCATTTAGAAAGTAATCTGACTTTGGAAAGTGTTTGTAACTACAAAAAGACAGAACAGGCTACAACAAAACAACTCTCAAAAGTACATAAACAAACCTTCTATTTATGTCTTCCTCCTGATTCACCTCTTCTTATTTGCTTTTACATTTCAGTCACATTTTATTCCTCTAAAGCTTTAAATTGTACATTTCACTGACTTATTTAAAGATGTCATCAACAAAATTTACACACTGAATTGCACTCTAGAGCATTCCCTAATTCATATCACGTGTGTGATATTAAATAAAGTAAATATAGTGTAGCAATTTTGTTCGCTCACCATTTCACATTTGAGCTATCCAATGCTTTGACAAGTAGGGCCACTGTCTCGTCCTTGTAAGTAAACTGAACAATAGGGTATGTACCATTATCAATGTGTATGTTCCTAACCTGAACCAACACTCCTTCTTTACCAAAATGGATGAGCTCATCTCTCAAATAAGGAAGGGTGATCTTATTGTTGCCTGATGTCCTGAATAACTCTCTGGATAGGTCTGCCCCTGGGGTAGCCTCTTCCGAGAACTTTCATATACAGAAATTCAAATCTCTTCTAAGTCTTTTGAAACCTCACCTCCGCTATGATTCTTGGAGATTAAAAGAGACGCTCAGGCTCAAAGACACCTACTTCTCTCCTGTGCATAAATCTGATTCCTGCATAAATGTGATCCTGCTCAGCAATGACTTAGCCTTAAACCTGAAAATGGCTCATGGTCATCCATTAATCTGGTCTGATGATCCTCCAATTTCTAGTGACTTGGATAATTTGATTATTCGCCCCAACCATTAATTTGACATCTCAACTGCTCACTCCTACATAATAATGAATTAGTTACCCAGTTTAAGACACTTATCACGGAAAATTTTGAATTTAATGACCTCCCTTACACTTCCCCATCCACCCTTTGGAGGCCCATAAAGCAGCCTTGAGGGAACCCCTAATTAGTATGGCATCCCATTACAGGAAGGAGACCCTAACTAAAATTAAAGAGCTGTCCATTAAACTACAGATTCTTGAATCCAAACACAAGCTCCACACCCAGATGTTCTTACTGCTCTCAACAAGACTGAATCTGAACTTGATCTTCTCCTCTCTAAACAAACTGCTAAGCATCTGAAATGGTTAGACCAATTTTTTTTATGAGAAGGGGGGCAATGTAGATAGAATCCTAGGATCAAAGGTTGAGATCATAAAGGTCACACAAAAATATGATCTCTGTTAAAAAATCAGTTTATACTGTATATGACCTCAAAAGCATCCAATCAGAATTATAAAGAAATTATAATAACCTATATAACTTACACTCTAGCTCTTTCACATCTCCCAGTCAATCTATTGACGACACAGTCAACACCTTCCTTACTGAAACTAAAATAACCAAATTGTCCTGATCATCGGCAAAATGCTTGAACAGGGAAATTCCAGTGGAGGAAATAGAGGCCACTATAAAGGAACAATAGAACAGCAAATCTTCTGGCCCAGATGGGTTTACTGATGCATATTTTAAGAAATGCAAAGGTCTTCTGCTTTCGTACCTGCACTCCTTATTATACAAAATTTTCCTGCTAAGATGCTAGAGGCTAGGATATTGGTGATTCACAAGGATGGTAAAAATCCACACAGTTGTGCCAGTTACAGACCTATTTCTCTCCTCAATGATGATATCAAAATATATGCCAAAATCCTGGCCAATAGATTAAATCAATTTCTTCCTTCCCTGATATATTACGACCAAGAAGACTTCATCCCGGGGTGTCAGGCAGGGGACAACTCCAGGCTAGCTATAGACCTCATTCCAGTAGATCTTCCACCAATATTCTTTCATTCCACACTGAAAAAAACATTTGACAGAATCTTCTGGAGTTTTCATGCAGTTAACTCTATGATCCTATGCCATCACAGTAAACTTTTTGAAGGGCATCCTTTATAATGCCTCCACATCTAAAGGTCTTATCAATGGTTTCACTTCTGATAATGTGGTAATCCATAATGGCACCAGACAGGGTTGTCCTCTGTCCTCCCGGATTTGTGCCCTGGTGTTTGAACCACTTGTTCCGTACATTAGATCTAACCTAAATATCCTAGGGGATGACATTCTTCTCTCACTATCCCAAGAAAGAATCTTTCTCCCTGTATACAACCATGCAAAGACATAGTGCAATATCAAGCTACAAAATAAATGTTGAAAATTCATATTTCCTCCCCCATCTCCCCCTATATGGGGAAACCCAGCATCCCCACCAGGAATCTCTACTGGCAGATTGGCTCTGAATTGATCCTAAATCCATTGATTTCTGTGGACAGGGCCAATTGCTTTCATTTTCTCCAGCAATTGTTACTTTATCCCACACTAAACCCTGTTACCCTACATGCAAACCCTCCCAACTGGCACCTAGATGCTTGCCTTTTTCTGCCCCTAACAAAATCAGATATTTTATTTATCCCTTTATTGTAGACTGATAGGACTTGTTTTCTCCCTACTAGTCCTGTACCCTTCCGCCCATCCAACTCCCTCTTCTCCTCTGCCCTTCCCCCTTATTTTCTAATCCTTAAAAAATGGTAATTTTCACTTCTCTGTTGGTCTTATATTATGTCAGTCTTATTTCTCAATGCTTGTTTGTTACACATGTGTGCTAGCATACTCAAATTCTCAAAACATTATAAATAGATATATCTATCTATATATATATATATATATATATATATATATATATATATATATATATATATATTTGTATATATATTTAGATAGATAATATTTATATATTTCAGCTATAGAATGACAATATTATAGGTGATAGTGTATCTTGTATTGTTGTCTGTAACTCTTAGAATTCTGCGTATTATAGAAAAAAACGCACATTTTTTGGTACAATGTTCAATGCTGTTCTCGCTAGTTCACAATAAAAACTTGATGCATTTAAGACCAAAATCATCCTGGAGTCCTATAACTAGATCTTGACTGTCATGTGGAAAAATTATAGAGTTTTCCTTAGTTCTGAAAAGTTATAAACATTATCTGCCAGTTTGGTAGGTGTAGCTTTGTTTTGAAAGTGCCACCCTGAGGCACTTAATATTGCAGAACTCTGCTTCAAAGGCTAAACCTCCAGGCTACAAGTGTGGAAGCCCTTTGCTTTAAAGATGTAACAGCGAGGCTTCAAAGATGACACATCAAGACCATAAATATGCAACCACAAAGCTTCAAAAGTTGAAGGGTGCGTGGTGTGGCTTTAAGGTGTAGAACTGCATCATAAGATGCAATCTTGAGCTTTCAAAAATTACTGTTGAGGCAAAGTGAATCTGTGTTGTTTATTTGACCTAGTTTTTGCTCTAGACTTTTTTATATACATAAGCCTCAGCTAGATCATTTTACAATGGGCAGTACAATGCAAAAATAACATTATACAATTCAACAATATTGTACAGTTCTACAATGCACATAAATCTAAAAATTCCGTTTTGGATAAAATATCATAAATAAAACTTGATCCTAATAGTTTAGTTACCTGGGGGTCCAGAGATAATGTCATTCAGGGATCCCTCATTTTTGTGGATCCAGTGCAGCCCAGTTAGCTCCTGCTGGTAGTGAAAAATATCCAACGCAGCAGGAGTGAAAACTGTCTTTTAGTGTCTCCCGAACTTTTCTCACTCCTGCTGACCCAGGCCTCTATTTATTTGTCTGCAGCGATAATTCCGATTTTCTATTGCCACTTATTGGAGTGATAGAAATTCTGTTATCGATGTAATTTATTATGAAAATATAACTTGAGGGCGGAAATCCATCAAGCAGTTAACTCTCTTAATGTGGAGATAAATGACCTTGGGGACAGGACGAACCACCTGGAATCCAAATGGGATGCAATGATCTTTTCCAAACACTTGGTGTATGTCGAGCTCCAATGGCTGCTACAAGTTGTGCTCCTCATTCAGGAGCAGCAGGAGGACCAGAAAAATAGGGCTCAATGCAATAACTTGAGAATCCAAAGCCCTCTTCTCTGGACCAATAACTGAAATGTCTGTTCTAACAGCTATTCCCTGTGACCCCTGAGGACCACCTCCTTTAGGAGAGGTCACATAGGGCTCTCACATCGCATTTGCAGGACTTCTCCCAGCCTTAAGATATCATTCTATCCGGTGCCATTATTATACCACTAAAGAAGCAATCTTACGGTAAACGTGTAAACATGACTAATTTCTTTTGAGGGAACTTCCCTACAAATTTTCCGGTTACACTCCTCAAGAGGTGAGCGTTCAAACCCATCACAACCTTACTACGAGCCAACAAAATAAGGTACAGAAGGAGCTTCCCCTTCCGCATTCTAATTTAAAATAAACATCATTCTGCTAAAACTATGGAGGATGCCCACTGTCCCCCCCTTCTGCTCCTCCGAGTTCGGGCTCTGCCAACGGCTCTTCTGATCTCTCTCCAAAGCCACAGCAGCTCCCTCAGAATGAATGGTCAATGGCGACGAGAGCTGCCAAATCATCCTCCTCATAGCCGATCCTCATAGTCTCACATATAGGTTTCGAATTGTTAGATACTCATGCAGACCTAAAGGGCAGGTATCTGATACAAGTGTGTAGACCTAACAAAACTCTTTGTAGTCTGGTGAAGATATATGCTGCAAATCATCAAAGCGACAATTTTTTATTAAGCTAGATTCCGTTCTGTCACGTAGAGGGGAAAAAATCATGGTCGGTGACTTCAAGCCAGCAGCTCTGAGTCCCACAAATCAAAAGCTTTAGCAGCCCTTCTCAAATATCATCTACTATTTAACTCAAGGTATATTAAAGAACCCACAGTTAGAGACTATACTTTTTATGCAGTGGTTCACGACATATATTCACGGTTAGACATGATCCTCCTCAGTCATGACATGACCCTTAACCTTCAATCTGCTGAAATACATCCTATGGTCTGGTCGGCCCATGCCCCTATTTCTGCAGCCCTCTCAGGCATTACATCTAGCCCTCACCCCTTTACATAGAGGATTAATGAATCCCTACTGCACAACCCCTCTAACCTCCTTCAACTCTGGTCCCTTTAGACCAGGATTGTCCAACCCGCGGCCCGCGGGCCGCATGCAGCCCAGCACGCCTGTAAATGTGGCCCAGAAGGAGTTTTGGTTGTGGCAAGGGGGCAGCACTGTTAATGGAAAAAAAAAATCCTGCAAAAAAAAGAAAAGAAGATACTTACCTTGCGGTCACGCGGTTACATCAGCTGGTACTCCGCCTCCCTCCCTTGTCTCCTCCTCCGTGCGGCACTCGCAGTGAATGTCGGGCGTGATGTCATCACGCCCAACATCCATTGTGGAGTGCAGCACAGAGGAGTCACCCGCGCGAGAAGGACAATCAGCAGCAGAGAATTGGAGAAAAGAAGAGAAGAAGACAGGAGAACAAGCCGATTTAAAGGTAAGTTAAGGGGGATTTTTTTTATTATTTCAAGGGACACTGACCAGTGAATAAAAGTCACCTGGTCCTGGAGCATCATGGACCTTATCTCCCTGCTACATACCTCTACTTGTAATACTAATGGGGCATTATATATTATTCTCTTTGGCCCATTATAAGTTGTTATCCCTTAACTAACATAGTGGTGTAATTAGCAAAACAGGTCACAATTTGGGGTCACAGTGGTGTATATGTCAGGTACCGCAGGCCTGGTCAGGGCACCCTGATATACAATACCTGACTTAAATGCACTTTATTGATACTGCATCGAAACAATGCAAAAAGTGATTATAGTATAATCACTAGAGAGGATTTTTGGAACAGGGCGATTGAAAGGTAAGTATAGGGGGATTTGAAAAAAAAGTGATATATATATATATATATATCACTTTTTTTCTCATATATATGTTAACTATGTTTTCTATGGTTTTTTGGATGATCAGCTATCGTTATTGTTAGTGTATCTTATGTGCGGCCCAAACCAACTCGTCGTCTTCCAATGTGGCCCAGGGAAGCTAAAAGGTTGGACACCCCTGCTTTAGACAGACTACTTCCAACATATTGATTATACATTTCCCCACGGCCTTATAGGAAGCCCATAAGTTGGTTATGAGGGGACACCTCCTCAGTATGGCCTCCCAACACAAGAAACACAGATCAACATCTGTCCCTAGTTATTCAGCTCCAAAATTTGGAATGTCAACACAAACTCCCCCTTAATTTGATACTTCTAGATAACATCACTAAAGCTAGATGTGACCTCAATCTTCTTTTTTCCAAACAGATTGCTGTGACTCTGATGCGATTGAGGCAGACATGAAATGTGAGACTGGGTAGCTAGGATTTTGTCCTCTAGGCTGCGGGCGACTAGATCACAGAATAATATTTTAGCTCTTTAAACCTCCTCAGGCTGCCTCACCTATTGCCTGATTTGATCAGTAAATTTCCACTCTTTCTACTCTCAGCTATATTATCGGGACTGTTTGCATTTTGGTCCCAGCTCCTCAGAGTATGCCATCACTGAATTACTAGTACCATGCCAAGCTCCCTAAACTTTCCTGCCTGGTTGCTCTCCAACTGAATGAGGATATTTCTGAGGAAATAATTTGTACGGTTATTAAGCCTCAGGTGGCTTATCAGTATCCTATAACAAGGCATTCTATCATATTATGGTCTACCACCTCCACTTTCTGTTTAATGTTGTGCTCCACAGGCCTCCCTTTCTCAAACCAATGTGGGAAGCTGCATTGTGGTGATCCATAAGAACGGAAAGAACCCCCCATGAATGTGCTAGCTATAGGCGTATATGGCTGCTCAATTCCGATATTAAGATCTATGCAAAACTTTTAGCCAACAGATTCGACACAGTGCTTCCTGATCTGATTCATTGAGACCAAGGGGTCTATAGCAACAAATCAGATTCTAGCTATCATTTTGTAGAATGTACTAAATAAATGATAGCTAGAATTTAAAAAGTTTTTCAAACCCGCCGGGAAAACTCTCAGCTTGATACATTTACCCCCACGTGGGGTTTATACCAGGGAGCCAAGCCAGGGGCAATACTAGGAGGGCGATTGATCTCATATAAATGATTAACCATTTCTTGAAATATCTCCCAACTCGGCAACTCCATTCTGCACAAGATCTGTGTCTTTCATCCACCCTCATTACATCCTCCCATTCCTGCTTACAGGACTTTTTTCACCCGCTCTATGGAATTCTCTCCCTTGCACAATAAAACTTTCCTCTGGTCTATAAACTTTCAAGCGTTCTCTGAAAAACCACTTCTTCAGACAAGCTTATAATATTCTTCAACCACCCTCTTAACCTCACTACATTACCCTATTACCATCCGTTACACAATTTCACACAAGACAACTACCCCCTGACCAACATTGTTGTGTGACAATACTTCATAGTCGGCAACCCTTGGTAACAGCATGAGATGATATACAGTTCAACGCAGTGATGATAAATAAGAACAATAGGATTCAATAGAGAACCACACAGCAGATGAATGTGAATCACTGGTACAGCTTACAGTCCAAACAGAGTAGTATATAGAACTTAGCTGATCCGAGAGTAGAGATGACTCAACATAGCAGGTGGTACTGGAATCACTGATTCTTATTAAGTAGAGCAGTAAGCGTTAAACATCACCCAAGGACTTGGATGAACACTGACACATGCAGTAGAATGTTGCCTAGAAGTAGCAGAGACGTGAGTAGTATCTGAATCATGCGTGGAACTACAGGTAGCAGGATTCGTTGTAACTGCAATGGTAAGTTCACTGTAGTATAGAGCAAATGAACAGAGACACGCAACTTGAGCCCAAGTACTAGCCACCGGCACAACAAGTAGTTCACAATAACAGTCCAGTAACCAGGTAACAGCAGAGTAAGGATAACCCGTGTCAGACGTGGAACTACAGGTGACAGGTAACTTGATAGTAGCTCTAACAGTGAGATGCAGCGATCTTAGCCAGCCAGCAGTAAAGTTGAATCAATAGATAAGGCACAGGTTAGCAACAACTCACGATACTCGTTCAGCGTGCAGATGAATAGCGGAGAGGAGTTTCAGCTTGCAGGTAAACAGCGGTGAGGAGTTTGCAGCTTGTAGATGAACAGTGGTAAGGAGTTACAACTTGCAGGTGAACAGCGGTGAGGAGTTCGCAGCTTGTAGATGAACAGTGGTAAGGAGTTACAACTTGCAGGTGAACAGCGGTGAGGAGTTTGCAGCTTGCAGGTGAACAGCAGTGAGAAGTTTGCAGCTTGCAGGTAACGGACACACGGAAGGAGAGGTATACAGCCAGATCCAAATGCAACCAGAGTAACACGAAGAACAGGCAATGAGCCCATGGGAGGTTAATATAGTGCTCCAGGACCAATGAGGTTCGGGAGGAGGTCCAGATCACAGTAGCCAGGAACACCTGTGAAAGTAATGTCTTTGAGGCAGAAGCAAGCAGACTCATGGTTCTTAAAGGGCAAGTCACAGCGCCGGCACCTAACTATGGGACCGGTGTGTGACAATTAGTTTACTGTGTTTGTCCCCAATTGTAAAGCGCTTTGGAAGCTGTTGGCGCTATATAAATAAATGATGATGATGGTGATAATAAGCGATGTCCGGTGAAACTTTAGTTCCTTGATGCTGAGAAGGCATTTGTCCGGATCTCCTGGGATTTTATGTTTAACATCATAAAGGCCTATGATAAATACCGAGGGTTTACATGACCATCTTTACTTGGAAGATTTTTCTCAACTTTTTACCAGGATCAAACATGATCTAGCCATCTGGCAGGGTTACATTTTTTCTTGGCTGGTATGATCACTCTCAAAATGAATGTGGTCCCTAAATTTATTTGTTCCAAACACTCCCCATTAAATTTCCAAATCTGGTCTTTTGAGACCTGCAGATGTCTTTCTTGGATTCATATGGAAGGAAAAGCCCCTAGGATCTCTCTGGCTTTACTCAAGAAACCTAGACTTCAAGGAGGTATGGGGTTCCCAGATGTTAAAATCTATTATCTAGCTTCCCACTGGAGCCAAATGGTAGCCATGTTTGCTTCCTACAATACTGTTGCGTGGGTAGATCTGGAAATCCATTTTACCAAAGTAAATTTTTTAAAGCCTCACTTTGGGGACTACTCAATGCCCATACCAGCCATGCTTACCACCATCCCCTCTTTCAAATTCAGCTTGTCTATTTGTAATACTGTAGGTCCAGATACAAACTTTCATCCCCGTGCCCCCGTTAGTCCCCCTCTGGAACAATCCTGACTTCCTCCCTGGCGTCTCTTCCCCTCATTTTAAACTGTAAATCCACCCTGTGATTCGGCTGATCTATGACCTATCTATAAATAATACCTGAGCCTCTTGCCAATATGCAACAAAAAATTCCCCCACTTAACCTCTTATTATTAAATGTTGTTCAGGTAAGGCAATATCTCATGTCTCTTCCCCAGGATCATGCCCTGAGATTCCTATCTCCTTTTGAGAGACACTGTTTGTGGTCCCTGCTGGGTAGGGGGTATCATAACGTCCATCGACAACATGTTGATAGATATTACATGTGACTCTCAAGGCCACCATTAGAGGCAATGGAAGAGGGACCTATGTCCGCCTCTGGATGAGAAGTTTCAGGGTGGTTTTGCTACAAGTTCCATTTTGACTCAAATTAAAGAAACAACATATAGCCTTTACTATTCGTGGTACTACATGCCAGATCAAGTCTCTAAAATGTTTCCTAATGCCACTCTTAGCTGCTGGCAGAATTGTGGCCATAGAGGCACGTTACTGCACATATGGTGGACATGTCCTCGCATTGTCCTCTTTTGGACGAAAGTTCAGTTTATCCTTAATTCCTTATCTGACCAGTCGATCTCTAAAGACCCCTAGACTTTCCTCCTTTCTCGTCCTATGCCAAAAATGCGCAGTCCAACAAACTGCTCTCCAACATTCTTGCCAGTGCAAAATTTTTAATTGCTAAACTGATTGTCGTGACCCTCCGACTGTACATGCCCTTACAAAATACCACTGGTATATTGCAAACATGGAGAGTATCACATACTATCTCCACGACATACAGCATAAATTTGTCCTATTTGGACCCTCTAGTTCCTTAGGGATGGTGATAGATTCTGTCCTCTGTTTGGCCCTCCTCACCGTAATGTCAGAGTCACAAATCCGTAGGACGCGTGGCGAGCTATCTCTAGGTCCTCCGCAATGGAACGGATCTCCTCCTTAACAGAAAAGTTTAACGCACCTTCTTTTTTATTGTCTGTGATGTTGATTTTGTACCTCCTGGGTTGCTCTCCCATGTTATCGACCACTTTACGTGACTTAGTTTTGATTTGAATGCATTGTGTTTTGTTTTCCCTAGTCCTATACATGCCCTTCCTTCCCTTTTCCCTTCCTCCTATTCTTAAAAATTGTCAAAAATCAAAGGAAACAAATCACCTGTTTGTTTACTATTTTGTATTGTTTTTGTATGCATTTGTTTCCTTTACAAATAAAGTAAAAAATATATAGCTGGAGCAGCTGAGGCCATTTTGCCAGACCTGTTTAAGGGCATATGCAAATTTGTGACGGACATTCCAGCTCATGTATGGATCACACTCATTTTCCTTGTCCATAGCTTGTCAATAGAGCTCTATTGAAGAACGAAGGACAAATAGGGTCCTCCAGCCCCAAGAGCCGCAGCGCAAATCATCTCTTCGCTTCAGCTCCCATATTTGCTATACATGAGGGTTATATTTCATTAAGAATGGGGTTTCCTAAGTGGACAACCTGTTTAAATAAAAGAAAAAAGTCACTTTAAATTCAATGAAATAGGTCACATACATTGAAGTAAATATTTTGTGCTGAGCATGATTGTCACATACCAGGTAATTAACATTTTCTATAAATGTATTATTATCTCTGTTACATTACAAGGTGACGTCAAGTTACTTATGCCACTGACTCACTGTCTGAACAGCAGATATGCTGAAATAGACAGTCTGAAAAAATCAGCTTGTGCTTATTTTCACGTTCTCACTGTTGATGAGTAGCAGC
Organism: Mixophyes fleayi; assembly: GCF_038048845.1. Taxonomy (NCBI): domain Eukaryota; kingdom Metazoa; phylum Chordata; class Amphibia; order Anura; family Limnodynastidae; genus Mixophyes; species Mixophyes fleayi. The sequence continues at coordinate 378,814,453 of NC_134402.1, forward strand.
GATAACAGTAAATGAATAACTGTCACAGGGCCAGCCTGTTATTTGTTCAACTGATCTAATCATTGCATATTCTACAACATACTCAACATGATGGTGCTATAGTGTAAGATATATCCTTGCCACAAACACCTAGCCTCTGATATGTATTAAAGCTGTTTACTCAATTCCTTTTATTACCATGTGCAATGGATTTTTATTAAACTGATTGCTGTAGCTCTTTTCTATTTTCCATCCTTTAAATAGTTTGTGATACGACACTGGAATGGAAGCAGTGCCAATATATTGCTACCAATGTGGGCTGGTGTGCTTTGAATGCCAGGGCTAATATTTAATCCAAGTATAGCCCTGAAACCAAATGATAAAGCACCAATCTAATGTAAATGATAGGACTATAAGTCCCATCTTTTAAGACTCTTCCTCTGAAATGCAAACATAATAGTTAAAGGGACACTAGCATCAATTTTTTTTTTTTAGATTTTATGCTTCTAAATATATTGCGCTATCCTATCATCAATATTCTAACAATAAGTTTTTAAGTTAACATTTCCTTTTTTGCTTTATTGATGTGGAATTACTGTGTGTATAGGTTGATTGTTATTCTACACAACACTTGCACAGCAGCCATATCTTAATTTATGAAACCTTTGCTTCATTCACTCATGTAACTAGGCTCTGACTACCTAGCCTATAGGTAACACTATTTATGAAAAATCATTGATGCTGAATGAATCAATAGACCCAAAGGTTCAGTTACCTACTCACAAAGCACAAGACATTCCCAAAAGACATGCAGCATTCCCACAAAGCAAGCAGCATTCCCACAAGACACGCAGTATTTTCCACAAGACACGCAGTATTTTCCACAAGGCACGCAAGCATTCCCACAAGGCACACAGCATTCTCACAATGCATGCGCCATTCCCGCAAGGCACGCAGCATTCCCGCAAGGCACGCGGCATTCCCACAAGCACCCGCCATTCCCAAAAGGCACCCGGCATTCCTACAAAGCACATGGTTTTCCGACAAAGCAGGCAGCATTCCCACAAGGCATACTGCATTCTCACAATGCACGCGGCATTCCCACAAGGCATGCAGCATTCCCACAAGGCACGTGGCATTCCCACAAAGCACGCGACATTCCCATAGGGCACGCAGCATTCCCACAAGGCACACAGCATTCCCACGAGGCACGGAGCATTCCCACAAGGCACGCGGCATTCCCACAAGGCACGCAGCATTCCCACAAGGCACACAGCATTCCCACGAGGCACGGAGCATTCCCACAAGGCACGCGGCATTCCCAGAAGGCACGCGGCATTCCCACAAGGCACACAGCATTCCCACGAGGCACGGAGCATTCCCACAAGGCACGCGGCATTCCCACAAGGCACGCGGCATTCCCACAAGGCATGCAGGATTCCCACAAGGCACGCAGCATTCCCACAAGGCACGCATCATTTCCAGTAATCCATACATCACATTAAGCTCAATATGTATGCAATAGCAACAATAGCCTACCATTATTACTCTACTCCCATGTCAATCATGGTTGAATCCTTGTCATCTATAATATGTACCAATATCATTCATTCGTATCATGGTAATCTTCATTTTCTTAAAACAATCCTTCCCATGTCCCACATATCTCTATATCAAGAGTGACAGCATTAGTTTATACCCAGTCGTTATATGTCTCTGGACTGGGCTTTATTATCCAATGTATAAAGCCATGTGGTAGGATAAGGTGTGGAACAGAACAGAGCTGCCAAGTTGTATGTCTCTGTCTTGGAGGTGTGTCGACAGAGCCCCGTGCAGGACATTGAAATGTAAATGGAGAAGGTGAGCATCTAATCAGAGGCAGATATTTACAGGACAATTGTAGGATTCCTTCTCACCATTACAAACCCAGCATTCCTCTGAAACATCTTGATGATCCTTATAAAAATTGATTTCCTGTCAATTATAAATAATAGCCATTAAATTCTGCGGAGGGGGAGGGGGGATCGGGGGGGGGATATTTTGCAAAAGATGAGCAAATGGAAACTGTGCGTTAACTTTATGGTTGTTCTTCTTTACACTCGGTATGTTATAGCAACACTTTTTCTGCCACATGTCTCTTTTATTATGCTAATGAGTAAAAGGTGGGAATGGTTTAGTTAACTCCACAAAAACATAACTGTTATAGAATACATGTAATATTGTCACTTTTACATATGTTTTCCTGCTCAGTCAACACTCCTTATTAAAAAAGTAGGAAATTAAATGTATGTTTTTAAGGAAAAAAAAATCTTTTTAAGAACTACAAAAGAAAAAATAAAAGGACATTTACATCCTAAACAAAGACTTTTGCATAGAATATGCTGTAAAATTATATAGTCACCCCATCATAGAAGTAATTTTTTTAAGAATATCAAATTCCTGCACTTTTATAGAATTTGCAACTGTCACAACTTTTTCCTGATCTGTTTACTTGATATTGTTTGCAGAACTTGGATCAATGGTTAAAAAGAATATACGGACATATCTACAATAGCGTCAGCATGTTTCCAATCTCTGGGCTGAGCAATGTAGTAGGTACAGTAAACTAATTGGTGCTATGCTCCCAGCAGAAATATATCACTGTATATTCATCAACACAGGGGCATTGGACGCCTGGGATATATCACTCATACATTCCAGGCTTTGTGTAATAAACTACCATCTAGTGTTGTGGAGTCCAATAAAAAATAATGCTAATATTTCATTCTCTCACAACTCTGGAATACTGATTTACAAGAAGGAGTAACAAAATATTCTCCATTAAAACTACAATGAGAGGGAAGGTAAAACTCTTTTGAAACAGTTGTATGTAATCTCGCTTTAGAATTAATGTTATTAGTAAGTGACTATTTTTTTGGATATATAATAGTGCTTTTTAATTTTTGTTCCTAGGAGAATGATAGCAATGACGTTTATTAGCTTATGCCTGTTTAAACACAGCTTGGTTAATAAGTTGGTTGGTTAGTGCCTGGATGAGTGAACTACATATTTAGTCAGCTGTGTGTTGAGCCTTATTGGCAAATGTACTGTTAAAAATGGATCATAGAATATGCAAAATGGACATACAGCATGTAGCTATTCCTGTTGGCTTACCACTACACACCAAAAAATGTAGTATGTGGTAGAGCAGGGTTAGCAGTGCCTTCGTTCTTTTATTTGAAAGACACAACTGTAAAATAATTAGGGATGAGCGCACTCGGATTTCTGAAATCCGAGCCCACCCGAACGTTGCGGATCCGAGTCGGATCCGAGACAGATCCGGGTATTGGCGCCAAATTCAAAAGTGAAACTGAGGCTCTGACTCATAATCCCGTTGTCGGATCTCGCGATACTCGGATCCTATAAATTCCCCGCTAGTCGCCGCCATCTTCACTCGGGCATTGATCAGGGTAGAGGGAGGGTGTGTTAGGTGGTCCTCTGTCCTGGTAGATCTCGTGCTGTGCTGTTTAGTTCTGTGCTGTGCTGTTTAGTTCTGTGCTGTGCTGTGCTGTGCTGTGCTGTGCTTTGCTGTGTTCTGCAGTATCAGTCCAGTGGTGCTGTGTGCTGTGCTCTGTCCTTCTGAGGTCAGTGGTGCTGCTGGGTCCTGTGCTGTGTCCTGTTCAGTCCAGTGGTGCTGTGTCCTGTGCTCTGTGCTTCTAAGGGCATAGTTATTTCCCCAATATTCCCCTGTGTTTAAAAAAATAAAAAAAAGTTTTTTTAAAAAATACCAAAAACTACTTTAATATTTTTTAATTACCACAAAATTTTCACAACCAATCCTGCAGTATAAGCCCATTGGTACTGCAATATTACCAAGTTCACACATTCAGCAGTAAAAGTCCAGTGGTACTGCAATATTACAAAGTTTACACATTCTGCAGTATCAGTCCAGTGGTGCTGTGTCCTGTGCTCTGTCCTGCTGAGTTCCGTAGTGCTGCTGGGTCCTGTGCCGTGTCCTGTTCAGTCCAGTGGTGCTGTGTCCTGTGCTCTGTGCTTCTAAGGGCATAGTTATTTCCCCATTATTCCCAAGTTTTTAAAAAATAAAAAAAAAGTAAAAAAAAATAAAAAATTTTAAAAAAAAAAAAATATATAATAATTATAACCAAATTTGCAAAACCAATCCAGCATTATAAGTCCATTGGTACTGCAATATTACCAAGTTCACACATTCTGCAGTATCAGTCCAGTGGTGCTGTGTCCTGTGCTCTGTCCTGCTGAGTTCCGTAGTGCTGCTGGGTCCTGTGCCGTGTCCTGTTCAGTCCAGTGGTGCTGTGTCCTGTGCTCTGTGCTTCTAAGGGCATAGTTATTTCCCCACTATTCCCAAGTTTTTTAAAAATAAGAAAAAAGTAAAAAAAAAAAAAAAATTTAAAAAAAAAATAAAAAATAATAATTATAACCAAATTTGCAAAACCAATCCAGCAGTATAAGTCCATTGGTACTGCAATATTACCAAGTTCACACATTCTGCAGTATCTTGTGCTACATATAATGGAGACCAAAAATTTGGAGGATAAAGTAGGGAAAGATCAAGACCCACTTCCTCCTAATGCTGAAGCTGCTGCCACTAGTCATGACATAGACGATGAAATGCCATCAACGTCGTCTTCCAAGCCCGATGCCCAATCTCGTAGTACCGGGCATGTAAAATCCAAAAAGCCCAAGTTAAGAAAAAGTAGCAAAAAGAGAAACTTAAAATCATCTGAGGAGAAACGTAAAGTTGCCAATATGCCATTTACGACACGGAGTGGCAAGGAACGGCTTAGGCCCTGGCCCGTGTTCATGACTAGTGGTTCAGCTTCACCCACGGATCTTAGCCCTCCTCCTCCTCCCCCCCCCTACAAAAAATTGAAGAGAGTTATGCTGTCAGCAACAAAACAGCAAACAACTCTGCCTTCTAAAGAGAAATTATCACAAATCCCCAAGGCGAGTCCAAGGGTGTTGGTGGTTGTCAAGCCTGACCTTCCCATCACTGTACGGGAAGAGGTGGCTCGGGAGGAGGCTATTGATGATGTAGCTGGCGCTGTGGAGGAACTTGATGATGAGGATGGTGATGTGGTTATTGTAAATGAGGCACCAGGGGGGGAAACAGCTGATGTCGATGGGATGAAAAAGCCCATCGTCATGCCTGGTCAGAAGACCAAAAAATGCACCTCTTCGGTCTGGAGTTATTTTTATCCAAATCCAGACAACCAATGTATGGCAATATGTAGCTTATGTAAAGCTCAAATAAGCAGGGGTAAGGATCTTGCCCACCTAGGAACATCCTCCCTTATACGTCACCTGAATAACCTTCATAGTTCAGTGGTTAGTTCAGGAACTGGGGCTAGGACCCTCATCGGTACAGGGACACCTAAATCCCGTGGTCCAGTTGGATACACACCAGCAACACCCTCCTCGTCAACTTCCTCCACAATCTCCATCAGATTCAGTCCTGCAGCCCAAGTCAGCAGCCAGACTGAGTCCTCCTCAATACGGGATTCATCCGAGGAATCCTGCAGCGGTACGCCTACTACTGCCACTGCTGCTGTTGCTGCTGTTAGTCGGTCATCTTCCCAGAGGGGAAGTCGTAAGACCGCTAAGTCTTTCACCAAACAATTGACCGTCCAACAGTCGTTTGCCATGACCACCAAATACGATAGTAGTCACCCTATTGCAAAGCGTATAACTGCGGCTGTAACTGCAATGTTGGTGTTAGACGTGCGCCCGGTGTCCGCCATCAGTGGAGTGGGATTTAGAGGGTTGATGGAGGTATTGTGTCCCCGGTACCAAATCCCCTCGAGATTCCACTTCACTAGGCAGGCGATACCAAAAATGTACAGAGAAGTACGATCAAGTGTCCTCAGTGCTCTTAAAAATGCGGTTGTACCCACTGTCCACTTAACCACGGACATGTGGACAAGTGGTTCTGGGCAAACGAAGGACTATATGACTGTGACAGCCCACTGGGTAGATGCATCCCCTTCCGCAGCAACAGCAACAGCTGCATCAGTAGCAGCATCTACAAAATGGCTGCTCATGCAAAGGCAGGCAACATTGTGCATTACAGGCTTTAATAAGAGGCACAACGCTGACAACATATTAGAGAAAATGAGGGAAATTATCTCCCAGTGGCTTACCCCACTTAGACTCTCAAGGGGATTTGTGGTGTCAGACAATGCCAGTAACATTGTGCGGGCATTAAATATGGGCAATTTCCAGCACGTCCCATGTTTTGCCCACACCATTAATTTGGTGGTGCAGCATTACCTCAAGAGTGACAGGGGTGTGCAGGAGATGCTTGCGGTGGCCCGCAAAATTGCTGGACACTTTCGGCATTCAGCCAGTGCCTACCGCAGACTAGAGGCACATCAAAAAAGCTTTAACCTGCCCTGCCATCACCTCAAACAAGTGGTTGTGACGCGCTGGAACTCCACCCTCTATATGCTGCAGAGGATGGAGGAGCAGCAAAAGGCTATTCAGGCCTACACAGCCACCTACGACATAGGCAAAGGAGTGGGGATGCGCCTGAGTCAAGCGCAGTGGAGACTGATTTCCGTGTTGTGCAAGGTTCTGCAGCCATTTGAACTTGCCACACGAGAAGTCAGTTCCGACACTGCCAGCTTGAGTCAGGTCATTCCCCTGATCAGGCTGTTGCAGAAGCAGCTGGAGAAAGTGAGGGAGGAGCTGGTAAGCCATTGCGATTACAGCAAGCATGTAGCTCTTGTGGATGTAGCCCTTCGTACGCTTTGCCAGGATCCGAGGGTGGTCACTCTTTTAAAGTCAGAGGAATACATTCTGGCCACCGTGCTCGATCCTCGGTTTAAAGCGTATGTTGTGTCTCTGTTTCCGGCGGACACAAGTCTACAGCGGTGCAAAGACCTGCTGGTCAGGAGATTGTCCTCTGAAGAGGACCGTGACATGCCAACAGCTCCACCCTCATTTTCTTCCACATCTATGGCTGCGAGGAAAAAGCTCAGTTTTCCCAAAAGAGGCACTGGCGGGGATGCTGATAACATCTGGTCCGGACTGAAGGACCTGCCAACCATTGCAGACATGTCTACTCTCGCTGCATTGGATGCTGTGACAATAGAAAAAATTGTGGATGATTACTTTGCTGACACCATCCAAGTAGACATGTCAGACAGTCCATATTGTTACTGGCAGGAAAAAAAGGCAGTTTGGAAGCCCCTGTACAAACTGGCTCTATTTTACCTGAGTTGTCCCCCCTCCAGTGTGTACTCGGAAAGAGTTTTTAGTGCAGCGGGGAACCTGGTCAGTGAGCGGCGAAGGAGGTTGCTTCCTCACAACGTTGAAAAAATGATGTTTATAAAAATGAATAATCAATTCCTCAATGAAGTACAGCACTGCCCTCCAGATACTACAGAGGGACCTGTGGTTGTGGAGTCCAGCGGGGACGAATTGATAATGTGTGATGAGGAGGAAGTAGACACTGTAGGGGGAGAGGAATCAGAGGTTGAGGATGAGGACGACATCTTGCCTCAGTAGAGCCTGTTTAGTCTGTACAGGGAGAGATGAATAGCTTTTTTGGTGTGGGGGCCCAAACAAACCAATCATTTCAGTCAAAGTTGTTTGGTAGGCCCTGTCGCTGAAATGATTGGTTTGTTAAAGTGTGCATGTCCTATTTCAACAACATACCTCTCAACTGCAGCTCTTCCCTCCTCTGCGGGGATAATGTCTCCTGTGCTCTGACACGTCACTCTGTGTACTCTCAGCCTCAGGATCTGACACTACAGCTACCATGCCTCTTGTAGCAGCCCTCACTCCAGGGCCTCTTCCATGTGCAGTGTCCCCCTCTCTCTTGGGTTCACTATAGTGGCATGGAGTTCTCCCCCTCATCCAGGGCACACATTCCTTGCCCTGGCTCAGTCACCACGCTCAGACTTCCAGGCAATGCTGGGGGAGCCTGGGAGCTTCCACCCCAGGTCCCCAGCTACAACTCTCCTCTCCTGTGTCTTCTCTCTCTTTCTGACACTTTAAAGATCGTGCCTTTAAATGAAAAAGTCAGTCTTCATTGCACGACTATGTGCAAGTGCAACAGGGACATTTTTTTGGGTTTACAAAGTCAAACAATAACACTTCGACCCTGTCTGTCTGGGGTCTCTCAATGACGAATTGTCTGTAGCATGTTTGGAGGAGGTATTGTGGCCCCGGTATCAAATTTGGTACCGGGGCCACCCCACTATGCAGTCCAGATACTTGTTTGGTGGAATTCCGACACGTGGAGGGTTTTTTAATTATATTGTGGCCTCGGTACCAAATTGTGTACCGGGGCCACCACACTACGCAGTCAAGATACTTGTTTGGTGGAATTCAGACCAGTTGAGGGTTTTATTATTATATTGTGTGGACCACTCTATCTATACCACACTACAACTCTATACCACTCTATTTCCTACTTTAATTCTATTTAATTCTATTTCCTACTTTAATTCTATTACTAATTAATTACCATAAAGAGGAACAAAAAAAACCAATTTTACCAAAAGTATAATATGACTTAGACTTACAAACACTACACTTTAAAGATCGTGCCTTTAAATGAAAAAGTCAGTCTTCATTGCACGACTATGTGCAACAGGGACATTTTTTTGGGTTTACAAAGTCAAACAATAACACTTCGACCCTGTCTGTCTGGGGTCTCTCAATGACGAATTGTCTGTAGCATGTTTGGAGGAGGTATTGTGGCCCCGGTACCAAATTGTGTACCGGGGCCACCACACTACGCAGTCAAGATACTTGTTTGGTGGAATTCAGACCAGTTGAGGGTTTTATTATTATATTGTGTGGACCACTCTATCTATACCACACTACAACTCTATACCACTCTATTTCCTACTTTAATTCTATTTAATTCTATTTCCTACTTTAATTCTATTACTAATTAATTACCATAAAGAGGAACAAAAAAAACCAATTTTACCAAAAGTATAATATGACTTAGACTTACAAACACTACACTTTAAAGATCGTGCCTTTAAATGAAAAAGTCAGTCTTCATTGCACGACTATGTGCAACAGGGACATTTTTTTGGGTTTACAAAGTCAAACAATAGCACTTCGACCCTGTCTGTCTGGGGTCTCTCAATGACGAATTGTCTGTAGCATGTTTGGAGGAGGTATTGTGGCCCCGGTATCAAATTGGGTACCGGGGCCACCCCACTATGCAGTCCAGATACTTGTTTGGTGGAATTCCGACACGTGGAGGGTTTTTTAATTATATTGTGGCCTCGGTACCAAATTGTGTACCGGGGCCACCACACTACGCAGTCAAGATAGATAGATGCGTATTGCGTATCATAGATAAAGTACATTCAGTGGTGTGGGGCAAATTGAAAAATATTCCAAATGCACTGACATTATCAAAAACAAGAGGTTGTCACACGCTAAAACTCCAACATGTATATGATGGAGAGGATGGAGGAGCAGCCGTATGTGTAGTGTAATGCAGATCTGTTGAAGGTTTTTTATATATTTTATTGTGGTGCCCAGTGCCCACTCCTCTACGCAGTCCAGATACATTTATTGGTGCGAATCATAAAAGTTCAGGGTTTTTAAGATATTGTGGTGACCCACTCCTCTACGCAGTCCAGGTACAATTATTGGTGCGAATCATAAAAGTTCAGGGTTTTTAAGATATTGTGGTGACCCACTCCTCTACGCAGTCCAGGTACAATTATTGGTGCGAATCATAAAAGTTCAGGGTTTTTAATATATTGTGGTGACCCACTCCTCTACGCAGTCCAGGTACAATTATTGGTGCGAATCATAAAAGTTCAGGGTTTTTAAGATATTGTGGTGACCCACTCCTCTACGCAGTCCAGGTACAATTATTGGTGCGAATCATAAAAGTTCAGGGTTTTTAAGATATTGTGGTGACCCACTCCTCTACGCAGTCCAGGTACAATTATTGGTGCGAATCATAAAAGTTCAGGGTTTTTAATATATTGTGGTGACCCACTCCTCTACGCAGTCCAGGTACAATTATTGGTGCGAATCATAAAAGTTCAGGGTTTTTAAGATATTGTGGTGACCCACTCCTCTACGCAGTCCAGGTACAATTATTGGTGCGAATCATAAAAGTTCAGGGTTTTTAATATATTGTGGTGACCCACTCCTCTACGCAGTCCAGGTACAATTATTGGTGCGAATCATAAAAGTTCAGGGTTTTTAATATATTGTGGTGACCCACTCCTCTACGCAGTCCAGGTACAATTATTGGTGCGAATCATAAAAGTTCAGGGTTTTTAAGATATTGTGGTGACCCACTCCTCTACGCAGTCCAGGTACATTTATTGGTGCGAATCATAAAAGTTCAGGGTTTTTAAGATATTGTGGTGACCCACTCCTCTACGCAGTCCAGGTACATTTATTGGTGCGATTCATAAAAGTTCAGGGTTTTTAATATATATTGTGGTGACCCACTCCTCTACGCAGTCCAGAAAGATACCTTGTTGCAACGTTTTGGACTAATAACTATATTGTGAGGTGTTCACAATACACTGTAAATTAGTGGAAATGCTTGTTATTGAATGTTATTGAGGTTAATAATAGCCTAGGAGTGAAAATAAGCCCAAAAACTTGATTTTTAAACTTTTTATGTTTTTTTCAAAAAAAATCCGAATCCAATACCTTAAATCCGAACCGAGACCTTTCGTCAAGTGTTTTGCGAGACAAATCCGAACCTCAAAAATAACGAAAATCCGGATCCAAAACACAAAACACGAGACCTCAAAAGTCGCCGGTGCACATCCCTAAAAATAATCAAGAAAGGCGCTGAGCATGCCCGTGATCACACCCAGTGGTTGTACTGGCGGTATGAAAATTTCCAAGTGGCGGTATGGAAAATGTAAGTGAATTTGATAGTTTAATCATAAAGACATTAGAAGAAGTGTTGGTATGGCGTTCCAGCCATATACTAGCTGTATACAAACCCCAATGGTCAAGCCCTAATGTGATGTGAGCACACCCCGTGTAGCGTTGCCATGCTTCCTTTTCAATTTGGGCTGGTGTAGAGTAAGGAGGTATGGTATATATATCTTAGTGTGGGATTCAACACTGTTCTTGTATCTTCTCACCACCCTCAGTGTTGAAAGCAGATTCATTGCACACGTGAGAAAGTTATGCGTGTATCGAATTGATTAGGTTTTTATATCCCGTTTTATCCCAATAATGAAAAGTCCCCATTAGAAAGTAGAATTAAATAAGCCACACAGGGTCATTTCTGAAAGTGCAGGTTTGCCGTTTTGCAACGCGACACACCTATATCTGTGTGAGAGCACCCATTTTAATGGCTAAATGCATAAATGTGTGAGTCAAGCTTCAGGATAGCAACATTTTGTACCTTCTGATTGGAGAGTCTGGGAGATCAGCATGTTCTTGCTGAGTGCAGACTAGACACAGCACATGCAAAAAGTGGTTTTGTTTTCTGGGACATTGAAAAGGCGATAAAGGAGTGGAGAGGGTGCTCTGATGGGGTCAATTGCTGCCTAGTGGTCGAACATTTTTCCTTGCAATATAAAATACAATATTTTAGGAGAAAACCTTAAAAGTTGGAGTTGTACTAGTAGAACTTTAAAATTTCATTTTTACTCTTTTCACAATGCCTATTTTCAGTCATTGGCAAGCAAGCGAACATGTGCCAATCACTTACTTATCTCACAGCGAAAATATATGGCCAGTCATCATTAATGACACAGTTAGAAATTCAGTGATTAGTAAATAACAATCATTGTTACTATCTTTAATAGTCCTACTCTCAATAATAATGTTTATTAGAAAGGCAGCACATGTGAGAGGTGCAGCTTTGTAGTTGCGTTTCTTAGCATAAAATGTGTGAAGTTGTAAACACACAGGTGCACAAATATTATTATTATTATTATTATTATTATTATTATTATTTATGAGGTGCCACAAATTGTCCGCAATACTGTACAGATTACAAACAGTAGACCATACAAGGAATAACAGCACAGAACAATAAACATGTAACACTAAAACTCCAAAATCCCCAAGCATAGCTAGTACCAGAGTAGCTGGAGCAGAAGTAATAGGTATTGAGACAGAAGGGAAGAGGGCCCTGCTCATAAGATCTTACAACCTAAAGGGAGGGCAAACAGACAGCAGACACAAGGGAAGTCAGCGGAGGGGATCAGAGCAGGTGGGCAACCCGGGAGAAGTCTTGCATTCTGGAGTGGGATGAGGTGACCAGAGTGGAAGAGAGGCAATGGTCATTGGCTGAACGCAGAGCACAGGAGGGAGTGTGTAAGGAGAGGAGATTGGAGATGTATGGAGCAGTGTAGTGGGAGAGGGCCTAGTAGGTGAGGGTGAGGATTTAGAAGAAGATTCTGGAGAGCCAGTGTAGGGCTAGGCAGAGAGTGGAGGCAGAAGAAGAACAGTGTGAAAGAAAGCTAAGCCTAACAGCCACATTAAGAATAGAGCGAAGGGGAGCAAGATGGGAGCTGGAGAGGCTGGTGAAGAAAAGGTTACAGTAATCAATATTAAGCACAGTTAACAATTTTATGCCTGTCACAGGCCCAAATCACAGATCAAGGGCCAAATGCAAAGTTGAACTTACACCAGTTCGCTTAGCGTAAATTGCGCAAAAGAAATTCAAGCATGCCTACAAAAGGAACAGACCCATACGCTCCCATGCAGAGTTGCACGTATCTAGTATTTGTGGAGAGGCAAGACATGGGAAAGAAGTTGCATCACACATAGGCTGAATACAGTATGAGGGTAGCTCATGCAGGCCTGCAAAAGCACCTCCTAAGGTGTCTCTTTTTTTACCTGCTAAAGGGCAAATACACGCTGCTGCTGATGATGATAATGATGACTTGTTGTAAACTAGGCACGTATGCTGTTAATGTGGAGCCGAATGCATCTCAAGATATGTTTGGTTCTCCATATGAGCAGAAATATTCTATTTTTGTGCATGCTTTTTTAAATTTACACCCATTTTACAAACAACTCTACATCAGCTCCCAAATCTCTAATAAAGTAGACATATTTGTGATACCTGTAAATATAAGAAGTTTCAGAATAAAAACAAGTGCTATATTTTATGGGTTTAAATGGTTTTGTGGCAGTAATTAAGAAAAGTGCAGTTTTAAATTGTTTTCACCTTTTTATATCTTCTCCAAATACCCAGAAATTAAAAATATATTTGCTTGACTATGATACCAAGAGAAAGTCCTATCTTGACTAAATTACTCCCGGGGTGGCCAACGCAGTGAGAAAAAGCAAAACATTTTGTGGCTTTCTGAGCTGCAAATTTGGCACAGAACCCTGGTCACAAAAGAGTTCAACAGTTTCCATGAAACTCACATACATTACTGCCTACACTGCTCAATCTCTTTACACAGAGTGATTGCACATGTAATATATGTCCCTAGTAGTTATTTTGCAGTGAATAACTGTAGATGTCATAAACATTTTACAGATTGCACCAACTTTTTTTGTAAATTAGATTTGTCTTTTTAAGGAATCGCAAAATAGCAGATTTCTCCTCGCACCCCTATGGGGGGGTCTGTGATGTTATATAGCAGAGTACCTTTGTGACCGTTCTGGAGGAACTCCGCGGCTAATTGAATATGCCCCATATTATTTAAGATGATAGAAATATCCTTTTTGAACTATAAAAAAATTGCCTGTAAGCACCTGGGGGACCTACAGCTCCCCCACTTCCCTTCGTATTACAATGCTATGGTATTGAGTAGGATCATGGAATGGACAAACCCGACGGAAGACAAACAATGGGTAACAATTGAGAAATTCTCTCTCCTTTCCCCTGGCACTACACTCCCCTCGCTCACTAGTCTACCCAAGGTTCCACATCGCATTATAGGCCCTACTATGTTAAGATGGGCTAAACTTTGGTCCCTCGCTTATGTTTCCTCTCCAATCTCACCACTGATTCCTCTGTTCCACAATCCAGTGTTTCAGCCGGGTTCCCCACCAGCGGCCTTCAAACTCTGGGTGCAGGCAGGGATCTATCGTGTCGGCCAGCTGGTATGTTCAGCTAGTGTATTTCCATTTGCAGATATTCAGTCTAAATTGGAGTGACCAGATACTGAGAACTGGAGGTACCTTCAAATTAAACATTTCCTGATGTCTGGTCTACCTAGGGAGCATATCACTAGGACGCTTACAGACTATGAGACATTATTCTGTTTGCCTTACTGCCCCCCTCACCCCATTTGCTTTCTATTATTTACAAGTTATTGGTAAAACACCTGTTCAGCTCCTTGCCAAGGTTCACTAGCGATTTGGAAATGGATCTAGGATCTGAGATTGGAGACTCTGATTGGACTCCAATCTTTCAAATGACCCAAGCTTGTACATCAGTGTCTTCAATTTTAGAAACCCACTATAAAGTCCTCACTAGGTGGTACAGATGTCCCGCACACTTGGCTAGAATCTACCGTGAAGTCTCCAGTTCTTGTTGGCGTTGCACTTAAGGTTCCAGCACCCCACTCCATGTCTGGTGGAAATGTCCTTTATTGCGGCCCTCTCACAGAAACGTCTAGGAAGACCAATCTCTGACTCCCCTTCCTTCTGGCTCCTTAACAAAATAAATATGCCTCTGTCATGCTTTAAGAAATCCCTCCTGAAATTCTTCATGTCAGCAGCAAAGGCTGTTATACCTGTTAGATGGAGATCCATCTCCCCAACTACTATTTGAGACTTTGGTTTAAGATGTTGGAATTCTATAGGTCTATGGATGAAATGTTTCTCTCAGCGGCAGACTCATTTGAAGTGTACTACGCCATTTGGGGTCCCTGTCTCAAATTCACAGACTCTGCCGAATTCTCGGCCCCATCCCCTGTAACATCTTCTTAGTTAGGATTATACGCTTTTATAAGACTGTAGAGGTTTTTCTGCAGCACCATTGGTCCTCTGAGAGTTTTCCCCACGAGCTTAGAAATATTACCGGTACTTAAATACTCAGTTACCTCCCTCTCCCTTCTCGTCCTCAGCTTTTCCTTTCTGTCTTTATGGTGTCTGCTGTTCGGTTATAATACTTAAATATACTTGGCTTCTGTTACTCTTTCATGCCTTCACACTGGCTGCTGCCATTGCTCTTTATATGTACAAAGACGCAGAGAAATGTAACTTTCATTATGCCTCTAATAAACCTGTTTGTTTTTCAAAACCCAATAAAAACTTATTTCCAAAGAAAAATTCCTATGCTATTAATGCAGTTTTCTTTGATGAAACGCTTATTGTTATACCGTTGTAAAGGGTTCTGTGATACCCCTGTTTGCATGTATGAGTTCTGTTAGTGTGTCCTGCATGACCCTGGTGATGCACTTGGAACAACCACACAGCTGTTGCGCATTCTCTCACAGGGTCATGCAGGTTGAAGTGGTGAAATAAGTGAAGTGGTGAACCACTTACATGCAGGTGGAATGAAGTGGTGAAATAAGGAATAAGGAACCACTTACATGCAGGTGTTCTATAAATAAACAAGTGTAAATAGATGAGGCAGGTAAATGCCCAAACACAGTTGGTGAAAATAATGGGCACTAGGTCATCTTCTGATTTTCATAAATTAGTTTTAATTTTTTTACAGCAATGTACAATCTCTGAACACACAATTCACAAGAACTGATAGAAGCTAATTTACAGTTGAACATATGTCTGTTTTTTATTTTTTTAATGCAACATTTTCAAACTGCACATATGACCTAAAAGTGCGTACTCATATGTCCATATATAATTCTTTGCTTATGGTTGACTTGCATTTCCTTATGACTTGGCATGTAGAAAGGGAACAAAAGGGACAGACATACATAGACCAAGTACATGTGGACACATAGGCAGGTACTCCTGTCAGGAGGCTTATGTCTTGCAGGTGCTGGAGGACTGGTTCCAACATACGCAATGATGAAGATGACTATCAGCAGCACTAGGGAGCCGCTTCTGTTTGGTTGATTGTTGCATCTTCACCTCTCCCACTGATAGTACTTAATTATTTTGAGTGTGGTTCCTATATTATATGAAGTCACGGTCATATGTTCACATTAGTTAACTGATATTTCATTTGACTTTTGCAGGAAATTCCTATTTGATTCTTAAAGGGGAAACAAGAAATGTGTGTATTTAATTATACTTTATATGGCAAATTTGAAATTTGTATTTCTTGATAACACTGACAAGATAAAACTTTCTCTTGTTTATATAACATTTATTATAAATGTCAATCTACATCTCTATGCTTTCTACACACTATCCCTAAGTATGCACACATGCCATACAACTGGCGCAATGCTAGTGGTTTGGAACCAGACACATCTTGAGATGCGTCCACTTGAAAATATAAATATAAGTTAAATACACTTTTTATGTGCGTCTTTTTTCTGACTACGGTAAAGGGGCAAATGCTTCCAACACTAAGTTGACTTTCAGATCCTCTCTCATTTCTCTCCTACTCTTGACGTGATCATGACTATGTATCCCTGGCATCACATACATACATACTTACGCCACAAAGAAGAATTACATCTGTTTAGCAAAATTTAAAAATGGCTTTTATCACTTATGACAACATTCACAAATGCAAACATCTTCAAACACTAAATGCTCTAATGGTGCACAGGATAATTTAAATATGTTAGACACCTTTTGGTAGGCTATACCTGCCTTCCACTTACTCAAACTACTCATAGGGGGTTTCAATACTGGTTAAAAAAGACACTAAGAGGTATATTTACTAAGAGGTGGTTCCGACGAACCAATGATTCTCTGTGCTTTGACAGCATTTTTTTAAACCGGTAATTTTATTAAAGACAAAATCTAATGGTCTTTAATAAAATTGCTGTTTTAAAAATTTACAACAAAACCCATGAGAATCGATGGGTTCATCAGAAATCGCCGCTAAGTAAATATACTCCTATATATATATATATATATATAAATATTATGACATCTTAGTTCCTCAGTTACATAAGTGTTTTCAGCCTTCCTTGAATTCGGAGGTCTTCCCCCCGTAGATGAAGGAGGTTCTAATAGTTGTCTTTTCCATGCCAAATAAAGACTCCACGGACTGTAGCTCATACTGCCCTTATTCATTAATGAACATTAATGATGGATGATATGATCTTAGCCAAAGACCTGGCTATTAGATTTATGTTATTCACAACAAAAAACACAGAGAACAAACATGGGAAATTGACCCCAATTAATATTAGACAACTAATTATCAATCTACAACTCACATATGAGTCTACAGAATCCCACATTGTTAAAGCATTTAAATTGGTCAAATGGAAATATCTGTGTTTAGTTATGTATACATTTCTAAAATGCATAAAGATACAGCACATTCAGCCTGTGCCTCAGACTCTGGTGGCTGAATATCCTTTTTCTTTCTTTAAGCTCCATAGATGTAATCAACAAGAATGTCACCTTTCACTAACGTTTGTTGTAAAGTAACTGAATCAATATGTACATCAGTATTAATGATATTTATTAATGATAATAATAAATACTTAAACTTGCTGAACTTCCTGGTTTGGAGTGGCAAGAGAGTGAGGGCCCGTTTTAATACACTCTGAAGAACCAAAAATACAGGAGGGTTGGCCCTACCTAATCTAAGCATTTATTATCTGGCCTACTCACTTGGTATCCTGGCTGTGACACCCCCTCCCCTCCCCCCTGGACACCTCCTTCAGTCATTTTTTGGGCAAGCAGACGGGCCTCTCCCAAGGACCACTGCAGATTTTTCTGGTCAATCACAGACCCTGCTAGGTGGCCCTTATAATACTGTAGGCATCCACAGTTTGGTTACAGTTTCCAGCTGCTCCTCTTTGGTTTAACTCTGGTTTGAGGGAACTGGTTACACTGGCGAATACTGTGGTGTGGAGAAGGGTTGTAAATTACAATTTACCTTCTTGTTGCCCAACTCTCAATTCTTCTACTATTTGCAACTAAGACACGCCCTGTGGGCTCAGTTTGGTAGGTACATGCCTCAGATTCTGGAAACTCCTGTTAAAAATGTGTTATGATTTGTCGGATCTTGTAGGACTATATCTGTGCTATATGCTTTGTTGCTACCTCAGGTGTCCCTGGGTGGGCTGGAAACTGAATTGGTTGTACTCTCAGATGAGGAATGGTGTCTGATGATAGGCGGTACTAGAGATGTCTGCAGTTCAAACAGGTCCATTTATATATGTTGCACAGAGTGTACTTCACCCCAAACTGTTTATACAAAATGGGAATACGCTCCACCTCTGAGTGTTCCAAATGTGGCGATGGCCTGGGCACCGTTTGGCACCTGTTGTGGATGTGCTCAGTCGTCTATGCTTTTAGTAGTGGGATATGGGGTCACATCTCCTCCACACTGCCTGCTGCCCCTGCCCTGTGCCCCGAGATTTGCCTCTTTGGCATTATGCTGGAAGATACTTTTAATAAGCCACTCTTCAAATACATATTTAAACTAGCTTTGCTGGCCAAGGTGATTTTTGCCAGGAGTTGGATGGTGTCCAGTGTTAGCAATTGGAACACTCTTGTAAATGAGGTGTAGTAGCATGAATGGATCATGAATCAAAGTAGAAAGGCACAACTACAACAAGGTATGTCATTGTTGGTACAGGTACCAGTTTGTAATTTACCCTCACCAAGATGATAATGATGATGGGTTTGGGAGTCATCAGGGGGATTGATAATTATCAGCCCTGTGTGGCACTGCTAAGGGGGGCATTGTGGATGGACCCTTCACATCATCTTGTATACCAATACATTGTCATTATCATATTGTTCTGACGCTAGTGCTGCTTGAGGATGGGTCACTGGCATTGCATGTTCCTATGTTCTCTGGGTTACATGGTTCACGTTGTAAAGAAACAGGTGAACTTATTTGATATGTGTAGTAAGGTGGGACAGATAGACAGGATGTTTTATTTGTTTTGTTTCTTATGTACAAACAACTTAATAAAAATACTTTATTTAAATAAAAAAATTCACTACAAACATTTTTTTTAAAAAGATGCACATCATAGGGATGATGATGTTGATAATAGGCAGATATGTTTTGATGGCAGCCAAGAATTAAGTAATGCTGGTAATTTCAGTTTATCCAGACTTTCAATGTACTTTTTGAATTCAAATAAATATCACATCTGGGGGTAAATGTATCAAAGTGCGAGTTTGCCAGCGTGTTAAAATCGCGGCAAATCGCGGGTGTTTACCCGCGAGTTTAGTAAAAAAAAACAGAAATGTATCAAGCTGCGATTTTGACACTGATGTTCAAAATCGCTGGTCATCTCTGGTGATTTTGTGCGATGTAAACACTCCCGAGATTAGCTAACTCTCCTGTGTTTGGCAAACTCTCCTGTGTTGTAACAGTGAGTTGCAAACACATCACTGTTACACTGACCTGTCGCTGCCGGAGTTCCGGCAGCTGTCAAAATATAAAAGAATAGATCAAAGTGAAAAAAAAAAAAAGCATGGGGTCCCCCCTCTATTCCAGCTTAACCCTAGTGCTGCCTGACTAGTGCTGGTCCTGTGAAAATCGGGGAAAAATTTGCGTGGGGTCCCCCCGATTTTCACTTAACCAGCACTAGGCAAACCAGCAAGGGTTGGCGGCACTATAGCAGTGGGACACGCGACAGGGGTCCCCCTGCCATAAGGACTAACAAACCCTAGACTGTTCAGTGCTGGGCTGGATTCCCTAGGGAGTGGGGTCCGCCGAAAAAAACGAGCGGGCCCCCCCCCTAGAAAGAACCAGTCCAGTGCTGATAGCACTAGGGCTCTTCCTACTACCCCTGGGCTGTGGGTAGTAGGGTAATAACGGCGAAAGTGAGTAAAAATAATAAACGGACGCCATTTCGTTTTGTGGAACTACAAGTCCCAGCCAGCCAGGTTGCCAAAAACAGTGTGGCCATGCTGCTGCTTGCATAACTACAAGCACCAGCATAACTACGGCAGCCAGGGCATGTTGGCACTTGGAGAACCACAAGTGCCAACATGCTCTAACATCCCGGGCTTGCTGGAACCTGTAGTTCCACAAAAAAAAAAGTAAAATAAACCACAACACACTAGTAAACACCACACACATTTATTAAAAATAAAAAACCCTCAATAAACACATTTACACCACATCTATTTAATAAAAATAAAAACACCCCAAATACTCACCAAAGATGTCTTCTTTCTTGTCCAAAAGGTCCGTGCTTGCCCCAGTCCCATATAAATTATACCATCCAATAGTCTTGCTTGCCCCAGTCCCAGAATAAGTATACCTTCCAAAAGTTTATGCTTGTCCAATCTCTTCTGTACTTCGCCCAGAAGGGGCCCCTTGTTGCTAGAAGTCTTCGTTGCTTCGGCCAGGAGGGCCCCATATTTGTAATTCCTATGACACTTGAATGTTATACGTTCACTGTTTCTGCAGTCCAAAAAATAGCAACTGCAATCTATATTACTACGTTCACTGTTTAAGCAGTCCAAAAAATAGGAACTGCAATCTATATTACTATGTTCACTGTTTAAGCAGTCCAAAAAATAGGAACTGCAATTTATGTTATTACGTTCACGGTTTCAGCAGTCCAAAAAATAGGAACTGCAATCTATATTTCTACGTTCACTGTTTAAGCAGTCCAAAAAATAGGAACTGCAATCTATATTACTACGTTCACTATTTAAGCAGTCCAAAAAATAGGAACTGCAATCTATATTACTACGTTCACTGTTTCAGCAGTCCCAAAGTGTGTGTGGTTTAGGGGTACGCTCTTTTGTGCTGCATATAATGGAGAACAAAAATTTGGAGGATAAAGTAGGGAAAGATCAAGACCCACTTCCTCCTAATGCAGAAGCTGCTGCAACTAGTCATGACATAGACAATGAAATGCCATCAACGTCGTCTGCCAAGGGCGATGCCCAATCTCCTAGTAGAGGGCATGTAAAACCAAAGAAGCCAAAGTTCACTACAATTAGTAAAAAAAGAAAATTCAAATCATCAGAGGAGAAACGTAAACTTGCCAATATGCCATTTACGACACAGAGTGGCAAGGAACGGCTTAGGCCCTGGCCTGTGTTCATGACTAGTGGTTCAGCTTCACCCAAGGATCTAAGCCCTCCTCCTCCCCACCCCTCTAAAAAATTTAAGAGACTTAAGCTGTCATCAACAACACAGCAAACAACTCTGCCTTCTAGAGAGATGTCATCACAAATCCCCAAGGCGAGTCCAAGGGTGTTGGTGGTTGCGAAGCCTGACCTTCCCATCACTGTACGGGAAGAGGTGGCTCCTTCCACCATTTGCAGCACGCCCTCTGCATATGCTGGAAGGATCACCCACAGTCCAGTTACAGATTTGGCTAATGAAGGTGTCAATGTTGTAAACCGGGAGGAGGATATTCATGTAGCTGGCGCTGAGGACGAACTTGACGAGGAGGATGCTGATGTGGTTTTCATAAATGAGCCACCAGGGGGGGGAAACAGTTGTTGTCCATGGGATGAAAAAGCCCATCGTCATGCCTGGTCAGAAGACCAAAAAATCCACCTCTTCTGTCTGGAGTTATTTTTATCCCAATCCGGACAACAAATGTATGGCCATATGTAGCTTATGTGAAGCTCAAATAAGCAGGGGTAAGGATCTTGGCCACCTAGGGACATCTTCCCTTATACGTCACCTGAAGAACCTTCATAATTCAGTGTTTAGTTCAGGACCTGTGGCTAGGACCGTCAGCAGTCCAGGGACACCTAAATCCCTTGGTCCTGTTGGATACACACCACCAACACCCTCCTCGTCAACTTCCTCCACGATCTCCATCAGATTTAGTCCTGCAGGCCATGTCACCAGCCAGACTGAGTCCTCTTCAATACGGAATTCATCCGAGGAATCTTGCAGCGGTACGCCTACTACTGCCGCTGCTGCTGTTGCTGCTGGTAGTCGGTCATCTTCCCAGAGGGGAAGTCGCAAGAACGCTACGTCTTTCACCAAACAGTTCACCGTCCAACAGTCGTTTGCCATGACCACAAAGTACGACAGTAGTCACCCTATTGCAAAGCGGATAACTGCGGCTGTAACAGCTATGTTGGTGTTAGACGTGCGTCCGGTGTCCGCCATCAGTGGAGTGGTATTTAGACGGTTGATGGAGGTATTGTGTCCCCGGTACCAAATCCTGTCGAGATTCCACTTCACTAGGCAGGCGATACCTGGGATGTACAGAGAAGTACGAACAAGTGTCCTCAGTGCTCTGAAAAATGCGGTTGTACCCACTGTCCACCTAACCACCGACATGTGGACAAGTGGTTCAGGGCAAATGAAGGACTACATGACTGTGACAGCCCACTGGGTAGATGCACCGCCTTCCGCAGCAACAGCAGCAGCTGCATCAGTAGCAGCATCTCCACAATGGCTGCTCGTTCCAAGGCAGGCAACGTTGTGTATCACCGGTTTTAATAAGAGGCACAACGCTGACAACCTCTTAGAGAAACTGAGGGAAAAAATCTCGCAGTTGCTTACCCCACTTAGACTCTCCTGGAGATTTGTGGTGTCAGACAACGCCAGTAACATTGTGCGGGCATTACATATGGGCAATTTCCAGCACGTCCCATGTTTTACCCACACCGTTAATTTGGTGGTGCAGCATTACCTGAAGAGTGACAGGGATGTGCAGGAGATGCTTGCGGTGGCCCGCAAAATTGCTGGACACTTTCGGCATTCTGCCAGTGCCTACCGCAGACTCGAGCAACATCAAAAAAGGCTGAACCTGTCCTGCCATCACCTCAAACAAGAGGTTGTGACGCGCTGGAACTCCACCCTCTATATGCTGCAGAGGATGGAGGAACAGCAAAAGGCCATTCAAGCCTACACAGCCACCTACAACATAGGAAAAGGAGTGGGGATGCGCCTTAGTCAAACGCATTGGAGACTGATTTCCATGTTGTGCAAGGTTCACCAGCTGTTTGAACTTGCCAACTTGCCACACGAGAAGTCAGTTCCGACACTGCCAGCTTGAGTCAGGTGATTCCCCTGATCAGGCTGTTGCAGAAGCAGCTGGAGAAAGTGAGGGAGGAGCTGGTAAAGCATTGCGATTCAACAAAGCATGTAGCTCTTGTGGATGAAGCCCTTCGTACGCTTTGCCAGGATCCGAGGGTGGTCACTCTTTTAAAGTCAGAGGAATACATTCTGGCCACTGTGCTGGATCCTCGGTTTAAAGCGTATGTTGTGTCTCTGTTTTACCTGAGTTGTCCCCCCTCCAGTGTGTACTCCGAAAGAGTTTTTAGTGCAGCGGGGAACCTGGTCAGTGAGCGGCGAAGGAGGTTGCTTCCGCAAAACGTTGAAAAAATGATGTTCATAAAAATGAATTATCAATTCCTCAATCAAGAACAGCACTGCCCTCCAGAGACTACACAGGGACCTGTGGTGTTGGAGTCCAGCGGGGACGAATTGATAATGTGTGAGGATGAGGAAGTACACACTGAAGGTTGCAAGGAATCAGAGGATGAGGATGAGGACGACATCTTGCTTCAGTAGAGTCAGTTTAGTTTGTACAGGGAGAGATGAACAGCTTTTTTTGTGTGGGGGCCCAAACAAACCAATCATTTCAGCCACAGTAGTTTAGTAGGCTTTGTCGCTGAAATGATTGGTTTGTTAAAGTGTGCATGTCCTATTTAAACAACATAAGGGTGGGTGGGAGGGCCCAAGGACAATTCCATCTTGCACCTCTTTTTTTTCTTTGCCAGCTTGTTTTGTGGGGGTCCAAACAAACCAATCATTTCAGCCACAGTTTTGTAGGCCCTGTCGCTGAAATGATTGGTTTGTTAAAGTGCGCATGTCCTATTTCAACAACATCAGGGTGGGTGGGAGGGCCCAAGGACAATTCCATCTTGCTACTCTTTTTTTGGCATTATGTGACCGTCCAACAGTCGTTTGCCATGAGCACGAAGTACGACAGTAGTCATCCTATGGCAAAGCGGATAACTGCTTCCTTAACAGCTATGTTGGTGTTAGAAGTGCATCCGGTGTCCGCCATCTGTGCAGTGAAATTTAGACAGTTGAAGGAGGTATTGTGGCCACGGTACCAAATTGGGTACCGGGGCCACTCCACTACGCAGTCCAGAAATCTTAGTATCAGATATTAAACTACGTTCACTGTTCCTGCTACATCAAAAAAGCATGAACATGCCCTGCCATCAACAAAAACAAGAGGTAGTGACGCGCTTGAACTCCACACTCTATATGCTGCAGAGGATGGAGGAGCAGCCACCTGTGCAGTGGAATTTAGACAAGTTGAAGGAGGTATTGTGGCCCCGGTACCAAATTGGCTACCGGGGCCACTCCACTACGCAGTCCAGAAATCTTAGTATCAGATATTAAACTACATTCACTGTTCCTGCAGTGCAGAAATATTAGTATCAGATATTAAACTATGTTCACTGTTCCTGCAGTGCATACATATTAGTATCAGATATTAAAGTACGTTCACTGTTCCTGCAGTGCATAAATATTAGTATCAGATATTAAAGTACGTTCACTGTTCCTGCAGTGCATAAATATATTAGTATCAGATATTAAAGTACATTCACTGTTCCTGCAGTGCATAAATATTAGTATCAGATATTAAAGTGCGTTCACTGTTCCTGCAGTGCATAAATATTAGTATCAGATATTAAAGTACGTTCACTGTTCCTGCAGTGCATAAATATATTAGTATCAGATATTAAAGTACGTTCACTGTTCCTGCAGTGCATAAATATTAGTATCAGATATTAAAGTACGTTCACTGTTCCTGCAGTGCATAAATATTAGTATCAGATATTAAACTACGTTCACTGTTCCTGCTACATCAAAAAAGCATGAACCTGCCCTGCCATCAACTAAAACAAGAGGTAGTGACGCGCTTGAACTCCACCTTCTATATGCTGCAGAGGATGGAGGAGCAGCAAAAAGCCATTCAAGCCTACACAGCCACCTACGATGGGCCACGTGTTTGTGCCGCCCACTTGTGTCGCTTAGCTTAGTCATCCAGCTACCTCGGTGCAACATTTTGGACTAAAAACAATATTGTGAGGTGTGAGGTGTTCACAATAGACTGGAAATTAGTGGAAATGAATGTTATTGAGCTTATTAATAGTGTAGGAGTGAAAACAAACCCAAGATATGGATTTTAGCACTTTTTATGCTTTTTTAAAAAAAATCAGAACCCAAACCCAAAATCAGAACCAAAACCTTTCGTGGGGTGTTTTAGCAAAACAAATCAGAACCCAAAACCTCAAGCTAATCAGAACCCAAAACCCAAAACACCAAAAGTGCCCGGTGCACACCCTTAATTATTTTTACTCACTTTCGCCGTTATTACCCTACTACCCACAGCCCAGGGGTAGTAGGAAGAGCTCTAGTGCTATCAGCACTGGGCTGGTTCTTTCTAGGGTGGGGGGGGGGGCGCTCGTTTTTTTCGGCGGACCTCACTCCCTAGGGAATCCAGCCCAGCGCTGAACAGTCTAGGGTTGGTTAGTCATTATGGCAGGGGAACTGCTGTGTGTCCCACTGCTATAGTGCCGCCAACCCTGGCTGGTTTGCCTAATGCTGGTTAAGTGAAAATCGGGGGACCCCACGCTAAATTTTTCCCTGATTTTCACGGGACCAGCACTAGTCAGGTAGCACTAGGGTTAAGCATGAATAGAGGGGGGACACCACACTTTTTTTCACTTTGATCTATTCTGTTACATTTTAACACTGCCAGGGCAGTGTAACAGTGATGTGTTTGTACAACACGCTGCTATCAAGCAGCGTGTTGTATCTGGCGTGTTTTGAAGCAAACTCTCCTGAGTTTGCTAACTCGCAGCTTCATACACTTGAGAGCTGTATAGCTGCAGTGGCAAACAGTCGGGAGTTTGATCTCTGGTGATTTTGCAAATAGCGATTTTGACAGAAGCACAACTCTGGCGATTTTGCATGAAATCTCAGCTTCATACATCTGCGAGTTTCAACTCTCCCGAGAAAATCGCTGGATTTGCAAAATCGCACTTTGATACATTTACCCACTGGTGTGGCTAATTGTCTGTCCTCTTTATGGTTCTCCTTTTGCAAATAAATAACTTCAGGGTGATAAATATTCTTTAATATACTTTATTTTATAACTGCCACATAAAATGTTCTGTCTTATGAACTCCTCTTATTCATTAAAGAAAAATGCCTGAGTAGGTGTGGGTTCAAACTAGTTTAATGTACGTTATACCAATAGTATCCGATAATCGTCTGTCTAACAACTTTTAACTATGCTTAAATAATCTTAATAAAATTAATATACTCAATAAAATCAAGTTTGATTAGCAGATAATAAATATTATTATTGCTATTGTTATTAAAATCAAAATAATCTAGCTTATCTGTGAAGCGTAAGAACCAAATAAAATGTTGACAGCTCCCTTTCACATTAGTCCCCTCAAAGGAAGAGATAAATGGCTTTGGGGGGAGGAACCTAACTGGATAGGAGCTGTTTTCAATTTGTGATCGAAATCTATGTGGGTCACAAATCAAATTTTGAAAGATTCATTAAAACTCTAATATGCTTTGTGAAATCATTGTCCAAAGCCCCTTAAAAAGACTTACAGTTATTCTTATTGGGGGGTCTGTTTTCTTATCCAGAACCACTTTTGGCCAGACTGGATTCTACATAGAACACTGTACTGTACCAAACTGTTGGAACGGAAGTTCACTAAAGGAGATTTTTTTATCAAATGATCATCTAACAGGTTCTTTTCTTTTTGTAGATTTTTACGCAATTCCAAGGACTCTGTGGTTTGTTACATCTGATCTCCTAAGTCCTCCAAAATCACCCTTCTCTCTTTCTCTATGCATAAATATCTGCAAATCTATAAACAGCATTCAAAAGCCACAGTGCCCGTCCAATCAGGTGCTAGCTACCATTTCATACAGAGCACAAAGTATGAAGATCTTCTACATATTTGCAAGTAGTGATGCCAAGAGAAGTTAATTTGATCGGCAGAGGTGGATTTGATAATGCAAGAGGTCCAAAAGATAGAAACCACTCAGGATTTGCAAGTTAGACACACCACACATACACAAAGAAATTAAAGTGAGGCAAAACATCATTGTTACGTCGTCAGATCTCGTGAGTTTTGGATTCTATAAGTATCGCCCTCCATGGTGATCCAGCACCATTTCACAGAGGGACACAGAAGGGGTAGCACAGTCCTTTGCAGTCTCTAGTGCAGTTTCGCAGCGCCATACCTAGAAAAGAAAGAGGAGGTCTAGCAGTGTTCTTCAAAGTCTCCAGTGACATTCAGGATAGCACCATTGCTCCATTGCTAATTGTCATTGCCGAAATAGAAATAATTGGGCTGGCAGTCTTGGTCTGAATCTGCAGTCATATTGTACTGAGTTATATAGCTATCACACCAACAGGACAGCTCCATTGCTGCATTGCTAATTGTCATTGCTGAAATTGAAATAATAGGGCTGGGAATATGAATGCTGTTTATTTATGTTGGGGCTGGTTGGTGTTAGGAACCCCTCCAGCCGGCACAACACAACCCGGAGTCTACTCTGCCAATCAGGTGTTCACTGGAGCCCCTGATGGTGGGGACAGACTGGGCTGCAGACTGACAGAGGGTCGTGAAGTGTGTACCGGCTGGGGAGAACCCAGGCAAGCGGAGTGAGGTCCACGCAGAGGTCAAGGGCCGGCAGCAGGTAGCAAGTCCAGTTAACAAGCCGGGGTCAAGGGTCACAGGCAAACAAGAGATACGGTAACAGGCCAAAGGTCAGGGTCACGGGATTCACAAGTGAAGTCCAAATCCAAAGCTAAGGGTCATACACGAGAGGTCAGCAGAATACAATAGACAGGAACAGGAACAAGCAGGTCAGCAGACTGAGGAACAGAAGCTATAACCGGCAATGTGGTAGCAGACCTCATTGCCTTAAATAGTAAGCCCAGCCAATCAGAGCCTAGCTCTGGCAATATCCTTGCACCTAATAATTAATTAGCCCGCAGGCAAGTAATACACTAAGCGCATGCGCCCGGCTACTCACCGCCGGGACGCAGTGCTGAAGCGTCCATCCGTTGCCCCGGCAACGGCCGGGTTATGGGCGGAAGTGACGTCCCGGTCGCCATAGCGACGGCCAGGACGTAGCTAAGTGAGTCACGGCGGGGCTCGTAACGGTGGGTGGGAAATAGTTGTATTTATTAAATGTGAATACTATCAATTTAGTGTCAGAATTGGTTGGGGGAAATAGAGCTATGTATTAAATGTCAATGCTATAAATGTAATATGTAATATATGTAATGTGTTGACTAAAGGAAAATAAGTGTGTTTTTTAAACATAAATGCTATTGGTTTAATGTCAAGGCTGGTTTGGGGGGAAAGGATGCCTAGAGTGGTCACTCAGTGTTTAGCTTTCCAGAACATGAATATTAACTATTTCCTTTCAGAGCCCAACATTGCAGGATTCTGCCACACAGCAACTGAGCTAAAGACACCAAATGCATTAGGTAGTCAAAGCTGCAAGAACAGGTAGGAAAGAGCAGCAGACTGTGTCAACTGTTCCATGCAGACAGGACTTTACCACAGTTCATGCTGCAAATCAGGCAATTTCACTTCAGATTAGCCTTGTATGCCTTTGTGTGTATACGGCTAATGTTGCTGTATAGCTTGTTTACATTTCATTTTATAATTTGGTTTGACTCAAAAAGCCAGAAGGCTGAAGACAGGATAGAAGAGGAAGAGAAGAAGACAGAAGAAAAGAAGGTCATTGAAAGTTAGGTAAAGAATGAAGGGGGCAGTAGTGTGATGAAGAAGGGAGCACAGTATGATGATAAGGGGTTACAGTGTGATGATGAGGGGGTGCAGTGTGTGATGAAGGTAGAAGCACGGTGATGAAGGGGCAAACGTATGATGAAGAGGGGGGCAAATGTATGATGAAGGAGGGGGCACAGTGTGATGAAGAAGTGGGCACAGTCTGATAAAGGAGGGTGCATTGTGATGATGGAGGGAGCACAGTGTAAGGGAGGAGAGGGCACAGTGTAATGAAGAATGGGGCATAGTTTGATGAAGGCGGGGGCACAATGTGATGAAGGAGAGAGCACAGTGTGAGGGAGGGGGGTAACAGTGTGAGGGAGGAGGGGGGCACAGTGTGAGGGAGGAGGGGGGCACAGTGTGAGGAAGATGCCTGCAGTGTACTAAAGGAGAGAGCACAGTGTGAGGGAGGGGGGTAACAGTGTGAAGGAGGAGGGGGGCACAGTGTGAGGAAGATATCTGCAGTGTAATAAAGGAGAGAGCACAGTGTGAGGGAGGGGGGTAACAGTGTGAGGGAGGAGGGGGGCACAGTGTGAGGAAGATGCCTGCAGTGTAATAAAGGAGAGAGCACAGTGTGAGGGAGGGGGGTAACAGTGTGAGGGAGGAGGGGGGCACAGTGTGAGGAAGATGCCTGCAGTGTACTAAAGGAGAGAGCACAGTGTGAGGGAGGGGGTAACAGTGTGAAGGAGGAGGGGGGCACAGTGTGAGGAAGATGCCTGCAGTGTACTAAAGGAGAGAGCACAGTGTGAGGGAGGGGGGTAACAGTGTGAAGGAGGAGGGGGGCACAGTGTGAGGAAGATGCCTGCAGTCTAATAAAGGAGAAAGCACAGTGGGATGAAGGAACTGGCTGCAGTGTTCTAAAGGAGGGGGCACAGTGTGATAAAGGAGAGAGCACAGTGTGAGGGAGGAGGGGCAAATTGTGATGAAGGATTGGGCACAGTCTGATGAAGGAGGCTGCATTGTGATGTATTATAATATTATGAAGATATGAGGGAAAATGTAATACACAAAAGAGACTTGAGGGAGAGGCAGAGGGACACAGAGTAATTGGACACAGGAGAGATGGGGCACACAGGGTGAATAGCCTTCCATAATTTAATATGTTTTATATTATACTAATGATGAGCGATTCGGATTATTTGAAATCCGACAAGATCCGACATTGGGGATCCAAGTGAAAATTCTTGGAAAATGTATTTGCAAAACTCTTGAGAGTTTTGGATCGCCATCTTTTGTATATATAGTCCTCTCTCGTTCTCTTAAGTGCCATTTTAGAACAGACAACATGTAGGGAGGTTTAGCTGCAATGCTCTGCTCAGAAAACCAGGGACATAGGAAAGCAATAGAATCCTGTCATTATTATAAAGCAGTTCAGTAAAGATTAGTCAGGTAGATGAGTTTGCTGATCAATTGTTTTAATTTCAATCTTAAATAGACTCTACACAGACTAGTGGCTACAGGTTGTTGTTAATGCATTGCATATATATAATAGGGATGAGCGGGCTCAGATTTTAGCAATCAGAACTCCTCCGAACAGTGCCGATCCGAGCCTGATCCGAGCACTGTTCGGGTATTCCCGCCGATCGCAAAACTCAAAACGAGGCAAAACCTCATAATCCCGCCGTCGGATCTTGCGAGATCCGGATTCATATTAGTCCCCGCTTGCAGCCGCCATCTTCACTCGGACATTGATCAGGGAAGAGGGAGGGTGTGTTAGTGGTGTCCTCTGTCCTGCTCATTCCAGTGGTTCTGTCCTGGTCAGTCCAGTGGTGGTGTCCTGTGCTCTGTCCTGCTCAGTCCAGTGGTGCTGTCCTGTGCTCTGTCCTGCTCAGTCCAGTGGTGGTGCTGCCATAATTCCAGTGGTGCTGTCCTGTGTCCAGTCCAGTGGTACTGCTATATAAGTTCACTGATCCTGCAGTATAAGTTCAGTGGTACTGCTATATAACAAAGTTCACTGATCCTGCAGTATAAGTCCAGTGGTACTGCTATATAACAAAGTTCACTGATCCTGCAGTATGAGTCCATTGGTACTGCTATATAACAAAGTTCACTGATCCTGCAGTATAAGTCCATTGGTACTGCTATATAACAAAGTTCACTGATCCTGCAGTATAAGTCCATTGGTACTGCTATATAACAGAGTTCACTGATCCTGCAGTATAAGTCCAGTGGTACTGCTTTATAACAAAGTTCACTGATCCTGCAGTATAAGTCCAGTGGTACTGCTATCTAACTAAGTTCACTGATCCTGCAGTATAAGTCCAGTGGTACTGCTATATAACTGCAGTCCAGTGGCACTGTCCTGTGCTGCATATAATTTTTAAAGCCTTTGCCGGGTGTGTGTGGTTTAGGGGTACGCTCTCTTGTGCTGCATATAATGGAGTACAAAAATTTGGAGGATAAAGTAGGGAAAGATCAAGAACCATTTCCTCCTAATGCTGAAGCTGCTGCCACTAGTCATGACATACACGAGGAAATGCCATCAACGTCGTCTGCCAAGGCCGATGCCCAATGTCATAGTAGAGGGCATGTAAAATCCAAAAAGCCAAAGGTCACTAAAATGATCAAAAAAAGAAATTTAAATCATCTGAGGAGAAACGTAAACTTGTCAATATGCCATTTACGACACAGAGTGGCAAGGAACGGCTTAGGCCCTGGCCCGTGTTCATGACTAGTGGTTCAGCTTCACCCAAGGATCTAAGCCCTCCTCCTCCCTCCCCCCTCTAAAAAATTTAAGAGAGTTAAGCTGTCATCAACAGCACAGCAAACAACTCTGCCTTCTAAAGACATGGCATCACAAATCCCCAAGGCGAGTCCAAGGGTGTTGGTGGTTGCGAACCCTGACCTTCCCATCACTGTACGGGAAGAGGTGGCTCCTTCCACCATTTGAAGCATGCCCTCTGCATATGCTGGAAGGATCACCCACAGTGCAGTTACAGATTTGGATAATGAAGGTGTCAATGTTGTAAACCGGGAGGAGGATATTGATGTAGCTGGCGCTGAGGAGGAACTTGACGAGGAGGATGCTGATGTGGTTTTCTTAAATGAGGCACCAAGGGGGGAAACAGTTGTTGTCCATGGCATGAAAAAGCCCATCATCATGCCTGGCCAGAAGACCAATAAATCCACCTCTTCGGTCTTGAATTATTTCTATCCCAATCCGGACAACAAATGTATTGCCATATGTAGCTTATGTAAAGCTGCAATAAGCAGGGGTAAGGATCTTGGCCACCTAGGGACATCCTCCCTTATACGTCACCTGAATAACCTTCATAATTCTGTGTTTAGTTCAGGAACTGTGGCTAGGACCGTCAGCAGTCCAGGGACACCTAAATCCCTTGGTGCCATTGTATCCACACCAGTAACACCCTCCTCGTCAATTTCCTCCTCCATCTGGATCGGAGATAGTCCTGCAGGCCATGTCACCGGCATGACTGAGTCATCTTCAATCCGGGATTGTTCCGGAGGATCCTGCAGCGGTACGCCTACTACTGTGGCTGCTGCTGTTGCTGCTGGGAGTCGGTCATCTTCCCAGACGGGAAGTCGTAAGACCGCTACGTCTTTCACTAAGCAATTGACCGTACAACAGTCGTTTGCCATGAGCACGAAGTACGACAGCAGTCATCCTATAGCAAAGCGGATAACTGCAGCCTTGACAGCTATGTTGGTGTTAGACGTGCGTCCGGTGTCCGCCATCAGTGGAGTGGGATTTCGAAGAAATGCGGTTGTACCCACTGTCCACTTAACCACGGACATGTGGACAAGTGGTTCAGGGCAAATTAAGGACTATATGACTGTGACAGCCCACTGGGTAGATGCATCGCCTTCCGCAGCAACAGCAGCAGCAGCATCAGTAGCATCATCTCCGAAACGCCTGCTCGTTCCAAGGCAGGCAACGTTGTGTATCACCGGTTTCAGTAAGAGGCACAAGGCCGACAACCTCTTAGAGAAACTGAGGGAAATCATCTCGCAGTGGCTTACCCCACTTACACTCTCCTGGGGATTTGTGGTGTCGAACAACGCCAGTAACATTGTGCGGGCATTACATATGGGCAATTTCCAGCACGTGCCATGTTTTGCCCACACAATAAATTTGGTGGTGCAGCATTATTTGAAAAGTGACAGGGGTGTGCAGGATATGCTTGCAGTGGGCCGCAAAATTGCTGGACACATTCACCATTCTGCCAGTGCCTACCGAAGACTGGAGCACCATCAAAAAAGCCTGAACCTGCCCTGCCATCACCTCAAACAAGAGGTTGTGATGCGCTAGAACTCCACCCTTTATATGCTGCAGAGGATGGAGGCGCAGCAAAAGGCCATTCAAGCCTACACAGCCACCTACGACATAGGCAAAGGAGTGGGGATGAGCCTGAGTCAAGCGCAGTGGAGACTGATTTCCGTGTTGTGCAAGGTTATCCAGCCGTTTGAACTTGCCACACGAGAAGTCAGTTCCGACATTGCCAGCTTGAGTCAGGCGATTCCCCTGAAGAGGACCGTGACATGCCAACAGCTCCTCCTTCATTTTCTTCCACACCTGTGGCTGCGAGGAAACAGCTGAGATTTCTTAAACGACCCGCTGGCGGGGATGCAGAGAACATCTGGCCCGGACTGAAGGACCTGCCAACGATTGCTGACATGTCTACTGTCGCTGCATTGGATGCTGTCACCATTGAAAAAATAGTGGAGGATTACTTTGCTGACACCATCCAAGTAGACATGTCAGAC
The DNA here is from genome assembly GCF_038048845.1 of Mixophyes fleayi. Taxonomy (NCBI): domain Eukaryota; kingdom Metazoa; phylum Chordata; class Amphibia; order Anura; family Limnodynastidae; genus Mixophyes; species Mixophyes fleayi. The sequence goes on from NC_134402.1 coordinate 378,847,954, forward strand.
AGTCCTTACTTGTACTGGCAGGAAAAAAAGACAGTTTTTGAAGCCCCTGTACAAACTGGCTCTATTTTACCTGAGTTGTCCCCCCTCCAGTGTGTACTCCGAAAGAATTTTTAGTGCAGCGGGGAACCTGGTCAGTGAGCGGCGAAGGAGGTTGCTTCCGCAAAATGTGGAGAAGATGATCATCAAAATGAATTATCAATTCTTCAATGAAGACCAGCAATGGCCTCCAGAGACTACAGAGGGACCTGTGATTGTGGAGTCCAGCGGGGACGAATTGATAATGTGTGAGGATGAGGAAGTACACACTGAAGGGGGCGAGGAATCAGAGGATAAGGATGAGGACGACATCTTGCCTCAGTAGAGCCAGTTTACTTTGTACAGGGAGAGATGAATTGCTTTTTTTGTGTGGGGGCCCAAACAAACCAATCATTTCAGCCACAGTAGTTTGGTAGGCCCTGTCGCCGAAATGATTGGTTTGTTAAAGTGTGCATGTCCTCTTTCCGCAACATAAGGGTGGGTGGGAAGGCCCAAGGACAATTCCATCTTGCACCTCTTTTTTTTCTCTGCCAGCTCGTTTTGTGGGGGTCCAAACGAACCAATAATTTCAGCCACAGTTTTGTAGGCCCTGTTGCTGAAATGATTGGTTTGTTAAAGCGCGCATGTCCTATTTCACCAGCATAAGGGTGGGTGGGAGGGCCCAAGGACAATTCCATCTTGAACCTCTTTTTTTGGCATTATGTGCTCTTTGGGGCCTAGTTTTTCAAACTGCAATCCTGTCTGCCACTGCAGTGCCACTCCTAAATGGGCCACGTGTTTGTGCCGCCCACTTGTGTCGCTTAGCTTAGTCCAGCTACCTCGGTGCAACCTTTTGGCCTAAAAACAATATTGGCAGGTGTTCAGAATAGACTGGAAATGAGTGAAAATGAATGTTATTGAGGTTAATAATAGCGTAGGAGTGAAAACAAACAAAAAAACAGGATTTTTGCAGTTTTTATGCTTTTTAAAAAAAAAATTAGAACCCAAAACCCAAAACCTTGAGGGGGTATTTTGGCAAAACCCATTAGAACCCAAAACCTTAAGGTAATCAGAACCCAAAACCCAAAACACGAAAAGTGGCCGGTGCACAACCCTAATATATAATAGTACCAGACAGTATATACAGACTGAGTTATATAGATATCATTCTGAACTAAGTAGTATATTTTTGTTTCTTGGAGAAAAACAGTGGGCTTTTGTTGCCTGACTATTAGTAGCAGAATCCAAAAAACAAATAGATTTGTTTCTTTTAAAATTGAAAGTTTTTCTAGTGTAAGTAATCTTGTGTGGGGCAGTGACAACTGACATAATTTTGAAAAAACTGGGTGTTTGTGTATGACATTCAGCAGCAGTTGCACACCCCAAAAAAGGCCATGTATTAGACTAATATTTTCTATTTTTCACTCTTGTCAGTTTTGAAAGGCTCATTCAGTGACATTCATATTGAAAAACAAAATGTGCTTGCGGGTGAGGTTCATCAGCAGCTTCACACCACAAAAAGATGCTATATATTATTATATTCTAATCTTTTCTATTTTTCAATACTTGTCCATTTTGAAAGAGTCATTCAGTAAAATCTAAATTTAAAAAAGGGTGATTTTGTGTGAGTGTCATCACGCAGCTGCACAGCCCAAAAAACTTTCAATATTCTAATCTTTTCAATTTTTATGTTTTTTATACTTATCAATTTTAAAAGTGTCATTCAGTATTTAAAAAGGGTGTTTGTGTGTGAGGGTCAGCACACAACTACACACCCCAAAAAAGCACTATATATTATTATATTCTAATTGTTTCTATTTTTCAATACTTTTTACATTTTTAAAGGATCATTCAGTAAAATCTATAGTTTAAAAAGGAAGTTTGCATGTGAGGGTTTTTCTGGGCATAATCGACATTCAGCAGCCGCATGTAGAACATTGCAGTGGCTGCAAAATAAATTTCACCTGCAGCCCCAGTTCAATCACTGTCCACATCCCCCCCTCTACACACTACATTCAATATATCAGAGCTGGGTCTGTGGGTGAAGCTGATTGGAGGAAGCCACTTCCGCATCACATGACACAGGAGAAGGAAGTGGAAATGATGATCAGAAGGGCACAGATCAGCACATGATCCACCTCATGCCATCATGGTAAAAAACTGAATACTGAATGACAAGGTAAGATTACTTTTTGGGCAGGGTGCAATTGTGGAAATTAATTGTTAACTAGTGACTAATAGATAATTGGTGGTCATGAATTGTTAATTGGTGTGTTGTTAATGGTGCTCTATGAAGAGGGTGTTGTTTTGATGTGTAGAGTAAATGTGGGGTCTGAGGGTATTTGTGGCATTTTGTGCCAAGTGTGGGCCTGACTGCATAAGAGGTATGTGGGGGTGCAGAGGTAATTTGAGGTGTATAGACAGAACACTACATCACTGGTCCCAATAGCAAAATTTGGGGCAAAGGTCTGGCAGTGCAGTCCATCCTCCTGTGACCCACATTCAGCTCTGAGCATGAGCAGGGGCCTGCACATACAGAGTAAATTCCTGCTTTGACTTCACTGAGCTTGCTCTGTGATTGTAATAGATCACAACAGTGGTGGTACTACAGCAATTGCAATGGTGTGTGGTGGCAATGGGCCACTTAAGCTTTGGGCCCTGTAGCCGCTCCAACCCTTGTAACAGTGATAGTGTATATGTGTGTGTAAAACTGTACTTATTACTGAGATTGAGGGTAAAGTATTCTCCCTGAAGCTGTGAGGACCACACATGTGACCCTTGAAGTGTATCATCTGCCAATCACTGGTTTAGAAAATGAAAGGAAAAGTCTGGTTGCTATGGTGGTTACACCACTTTGGTTACACAGAGTGGTTACACTACTTTGGTTACACAGAGTGGTTACACTACTTTGCACATGTAAAACCCCTTTCCACAGCGTAACAATGGGGGAAAGTGTATTTACCTTCTTTTACCAAATAGCATTTTTCACTATAATATCGTCTATGCAGTGCCTCCACCTTAGTCAGGAGTCTGCACCACCTCTGTGTGCCTCTGGGCATCATCATCAACATTCATCATCAACATTTATTTATATAGCGCCAAAAAATTCCGTAGCGCTTTACAATTGGGAACAAACATTAATAAAACAATACTGGGTAATACGGTAATACATACATACAGACAGACAGGTAAGAGAACCCTGCTCGTAAGCTTACAATCTATAGGACAATGGGAGTTTGAGCACAAGGGCATGTGTTACATCATATTGCACATTGGACCAGTAATAATGCAAAGGTAAAAGTATTGAAATGGCTGTGTGATCAGTTACACAGCAATGTTGGTCAGAAGGTTGTTGTCTTGTGTTAGCTGTGTAGAGGGTGATAATAGGGTAACCTAGGGAGATGCTGGTTGAGGAATATCATAAGCTTGTCTGAAGAGGTGGGTTATCAGCGAACGCTTGAAGGTTTGAAGACTATAGAACACTCTTACTGTGCGAGGGAGGGAATTCCACAAAGTGGGTGCAGTCTGAAAAAAGTCCTGTAACCAGGAATGGGAGGATGTGATGAGAGTGGATGAGAGACGCAGATCTTGTGCAGAAAGGAGGTGTCAAATTGGGAGATATTTTGAGACAAGTCAGGAGATGTATGTCGGTGCAATTTTGTTGACGGCCTTGTATGTTAGTACAAGATTTTTATATTGGATTTGTTGAAATACAGCCAACCAATGAAGAGACTGAGTTGCTCAGCAGAGGAAGAACGGTTTGCAAGGAAAAATCAAACTAGCCGTTACTTGCAAAATAGATGTAGGGGTTCAAGTCTGATTTTGTGAAGAACAGTAAGGAGGGAATTGCAATAGTCGATGCAGGAGATGATGAGTGCAATAATTAAGGTTTTTGCAGTGTCTTGTGTGAGATATGTGCGTATTCTAGAAATGTTCTTTAGATGTATGTAACATGATTTAGATATAGAGTCGATGTGGGGAATAAATGATAGTTGTGAGTCAAGGATTACACCTAGGCAGCGAGCCTGCGGGGTGGGATTTATGGTCATGTTATCAACAGAAATAGAAATATCAGCTAGCAAGCTTCTGTTTTTGGGTGGGAATACTATTAATTCAGTTTTTGAAAGATTGAGTTTGAGTTGGCGAGAAGACATCCAAGGTGAAATGGAAGAAAGACAGTCAGTAGCGCGAGACAACACAGATGGTGAAAGATCAGGAGAGGATAGATAGATTTGTGTATCATCTGCATAGAGATGATACTGAAATCCAAAGGAGCTTATTAGTTTTCCATGAGAAGTGGCATAGCTAGAGAATAGCAGAGAAGCTATGACTGAGCCTTGTGGTACTCCAATTGATAAAGGAAGCGGAGCAGAGTTTGATCCAGAGAAATTAACACTGAAAGAGCGATTAGATAGGTAGGATGAGAACCAGGATAGGACAGTGCTTTCAAGACCTAGGGATTGTAGCGTTTGTATGAGGAGAGAGTGGTCAACAGTGTCAAATGCAGCAGAGAGATCCAGGAGAATTAGAAGAGAGTAATGGCTTTTACATTTTTGCTGTGATCAAATCATTGACAACCTTGGTCAACGCAGTCTCTGTGGAGTATTGAGAGCGAAAGACTGACTGAAGAGAATCCAGTAGGTTGTTTGCTGTAAGAAAGTCGAGTGTAAGCAATTCTCTTGAGAAGCTTGGAGGGGCATGGGAGCTGAGACATGGGGCGCTAATTTGAGAAAGAGTTTGGGTCAGAATTTTGTTTTTTTAAAATAGGAGTAATCACTGCATGCTTGAAAAGTGATGGAAAAATACCAGTAGAAGGAGATAGATTACAGATTTTAGTTAGAGGTGGAATAAGCACAGGAGACAGGGACCTACTAATTTGTGAGGGAATGGGATCAAGAGGACAGGAGGTAGAATAGGATGATAAGAAGAGAGTAGAAACTTCCTCTTCATTTATGGGATCAAATGAAGAGAGAGTGTCAGAGGGTGCTACAAAGGAATTGAGCTGATTGCTTGTTGAGGAAGATGATATCATTTCAAGTCTGATCTAATCTATTTTGTCCTTGAAATATGAAGCAAAATCCTGGGCACTGATGGTAGTTGGAGGATTTGGGGTGGGAGAATTGAGAAGAGATTTAAATGTGTTAAAATGGTGTTTGGGGTTAGAAGCCTGAGCATAGATGAGAGATTGGAAGTATGTTTGTTTTGCAGGGTCCAGAGAATTTCTATAGGAGTGGTAGATACCAGTATATGTCATGAAATCATTAGAAATACAAGATTTACGCCAGTGATGTTCTGTTTTACGAGAGAGTTTTTGTAGAGTTTGTGTTACTTTAGTGTGCCACGTTTGGCAACGAAATCTATGCGGAGTATGTAGTGTCACTGGAGCCACTTGATCAAGGGCAGTTGCTAGGGTTTGGTGAAAATGGGGTATTGCCCGATCAGGGTAGGGGGCTGTAAAAATTGGGGAGAGAAGGTGTTGGAGAGCGGTGGAAAACTGTTGAAGATCAATAGAGTTGATATTCCTGCGATTGTGAGGAGGCTTGTAAGAGTCTTGGGGAGGGTAAAGAACTGGGGGTGAGTGAGTAGCTAATAAGGTGATGATCCGAGAGGAGTAAAGGAGTGTTAAGGAAATCAGAAACAGAGCATAGTCTGGAGAAAACATGATCAAGACAGTGACCATCCTGATGAGTAGTGGACTCAATCCACTGGGAGAGGTCAAGTGAGAATGTTAGAGAGAGTAGTTTGGAAGCAGCATTGGAACGTGGATTAGAAATAGGAATGTTGAAATCACCCATGATGATGGTGGGGATGTCAGACGATAAGAAGTGAGGAAGCCATGCAGAGAAGTGTTCAAGAAATTGTTGGTGTGGTCCAGGGGGGCGATAGATGACAGCAACACGCATAGAGAACGGGTTAAAAATCCTAACAATATGTACTTCAAAGGAAGTGAATGTGAGTGATGGGACATTTGGGATAATTATAAATGTGCACTGTGGGGAGAGAAGTAGTCCAAGCCGACCTCCTTGTCTGCCTCCTGGTCTGGGGGTGTGGGTGAAATGGAGACCACCATGTGAAAGGGCTGCAGGTGAGGCAGTGTCTGATTGTGTGAGTCATGTTTCTGTTATTGTTTAAGGCTTAGGTTGTTTGGGCATGCTGAAAGATGTGTTTCTCGGACAGCAGTAACTGGGTCAGTTACCTATGTTTGGCCCATCACGGACGCCGGCGGTACACACATTTACCAATTTTCAATAATGGCCCCATCTTAAAACACGCATACATTCAGAGATGCTTTCATGTGAGAACTTACTACAGTGCCCAATGTTCTCATCAAAAAGCCATGAGGGCATTGTTTTTGCATGTATGAAAGGAAAACTACATTTGTTGGGATATCAAACAATATTTCTTTCCCTTGGAGGTGTGTGAGTCAGCCTTGATCTATTTCTAGGAAGAGAAGTGCGCCACTAGTGAAATATGTGAAAGCTTTCCTGTAAGAGGGCATAGATAATGGGCTGCATTCTCTACTCCTAAGCCGAGCTGCACTGAACTACACTAGCTGTTACAGCATTAAGCATTCCCTTTTCATGATACACTATTTTGCATTTTTAGATATTCTGAAACAAGGCAGCAAAATCATTTTATATAGTAGGATGCTGTGAAATAAAGAAGAACGAATAGAATATATATTTTTCATGTTTGACTTTAAAATGTGCAGTCTTAACTTTAAGCTGACTCTGTGGATAACATTGACCTATTTATTAGAGTATAGGGCATGTGATGCCTAAGAAAGGGACTGCTATGACAGGGACTGTGTCATTACATGGGTAGGGAAATGGAGGCAAGCAGAAAGAAAGAAGCAAGGCCCCCAATGACACAGAGTAGAGATGTGATGCTTCTGTCAAACTAGTGCAGGAAGATTGTGGTGTCAAACTCACCTTTATCTGAAGCAATGGTCATACATACTATACTTGTCCATGTTTGTCTGCGACACATCTTCTTTTCAAATGTTTAATCTGAAATTAAAATGTATATGTATGTAAAAGTAAAAACATAACTCAATATATTGTCTGCTATAATATTTGGACAATCCCTTAATCATACCTCACAACATTTGGGCATCTGGCATTAGGACAGGGTTGGGCCCCATACTCCCCTCTCCTCCGCTCCATATACCATTAACAGCTGTAAGTATCCGTGCGCATGGCACCAGTTCACTGCTGCTCTTGTGCCTCCCAATTTTCCCACCCATAGGAAATAGCTGTCCCAATCAGGATGATGAGACAGATCCCTCAAATTGAGATTGACCCACTTAAATCAGAACAATTGGGATTTATGCCCAAGAACAGAGCCGGATTTAGACCTCATAGGGCCCTAGGCAGGATACTGTTTTTGGGCCCCCTCCCTGAAACAATCCATAGCACTATATTTTTGCAGCCTACCATATACCCCTATAGTTACGTAGAAGTGAAAGCATGTACCGCCGCATGCCTACCATATACCCCTATAGTTAAGTAGATATGAAAGCATGTGCCGCCGCTGCCAAAGGAAGTGAGGGCGTGGCTTGCATCTTTGGGGGCGTACCTAACATGTGAAAAGAGCAAGGCCACCCTGCTGCAGAAAAAGACACCCCTAAATAATTACCAAGCAGTCCCGTTTTTTTAAGTAGTTGGGTCAAAACAACATAATAAATATTGAAGTCAGGGTAGAAATACTTACTTAAGTTGTTTGCAAAAATAATACGCATAAATCCAAGTATGTGCTCTTGTCACTTTTGTCCCTCTATCATCACACTGTGCCCCTTCATTGTCACTTTTGCCCCTTCACAATATCACATGTGCCCTTTCACCATCACCTCTGGGCCCATCACCATCACCACCTCTGTGCCAATCACCATCACCACCACTGTGCCAATCACCATCACCACCTCTGTGCCCATTACCACCTCTGTGCCCTTCACCTTTACCACTTCTGTGCCAATCACCATCACCACCTCTGTGCCTCTTCACCATCACCACCTCTGTGCCCTTCACCATCACCACTTCTGTGCCAATCACCATCACCACCTCTGTGCCTCTTCACCATCACCACTTCTGTGACAATCACCATCACCACTTCTGTGCCAATCACCACCTCTGTGCCCTTCACCATCACCACCTCTGTGCCCTTCACCATCACCACCTCTGTGCCCTTCACCATCACCACATCTGTGCCAATCACCATCACCACTTCTGTGCCAATCACCATCTCTGTGCCCTTCACCACCTCTGTGCCCATCACCATCACCACTTCTGTGCCCCTTCACCATCACCACTTCTGTCCCTTGTTTTACTTACCTTTCTATTGAGAGCTGCTCCTCCTCCGTCAGTCCAGATGTAAAAAAAAAAAAAAAGAAAGAGTCACGTGATCGCTCGTCGGGTCCCGGCAGCCTCTCCTCCTCTCTCTATCCCTGAGACACTGAGAGGAGAAGAGGCTGCCGGGACCCGATTTGCGGCACCCGACCCCCCCTTCCCCGATTCGCGGCACCCGACCCCCCTCCCTCGATTCGCGGCACCCCCTCCCTCGAGTCGCGGGGGGGGGGGTGCCGCGAGTCGGGGGAGGGACCGATTTTTTTTATTTTTTTTTCATTTTTTTTAAATTGCTCCTGTCCCCCCCAGCTGTGCCCCTCGAGAGCCGCTGGGCCCTAGGCAGGTGCCTAGGTTGCCTAGCGGTAAATCTGGCCCTGCCCAAGAATCAGTGCTCATGTGTTTAGGGAGACTAGATGTCACAATTCTAAGAGATAGTGGATTCACTTTTGCCTACCTGGATTAGTACTAGCAGTAACAGAGGCATGGAGTCTAGCAAACCACCAGATAGCCCCGCAAGGAGGTTTGGGCTTTGCTGCAGGTAAGTTCACAGGTCGCGGCCCTCTGTACTGCCTCCAGACGAGACGAGCTGGTAACAAGTGCAAAATATTAATCAACGTAGGGAGACTGGTGCACAACAGACTGCAGAATGCCAAATCAGGAAACTGAAGAATTGTCAGAACAAGCCAGGTCAGCAACAATCTGGAATACACAGTACCAAATGACATGCAGAAGAACAGTCAGGGACAGTCCGGGTCAAGATACACAGGAATCAGTCACAAGTTGCACAAGAACTATGGAGTAAAGGTATGGAGCCTAATACTCTGGCACAGGCCTGTGCACTGAGCAGGTTTAAATAGCTGATCTGAAGAACAGGACGAGTCACAGGACAGAACACATAATCACAGGTTCAGAGCTCTTAAAGGGCCATGGGCCTTCTGTTGTGCAAAGTGTTATTATTATGACACAAGGTTCTGCGCCTGGAGTAGAGAGACGAATAGAGTGAGCGTGCTGGACAGCGGGTTTTAAAGCAACTGCCGGACTTCGATGTGTGACATTGGATATGATAAGTTTAGAGATAGGGGAGGAGGAGCTACTGGAGGAGGGCAGTCCAATGATTCTTCAGGCACAGAAAACTAAATAGCCCAGTTGCAGAGAAATTTGTGCCAGAGGAAGTGGAGAAGCCCGGGAGTGTGGTCAGAGAGATGAGAGTGTGGCCACTAGCCACATTAAGCCCAGGCCCAAGACATGTAGTGAGCCAATAAGTCACCTAGCAGATGATAGCTGTTACCTTTTACATTATTTCACTTACCAAGAGTTACCTTACCACTATAAAATAAAGATACAAGACATTTGTTTGGTGAATGAAAGATCACAAATTTTATTGAAAATTAAATTTAGTTGAAATGGTGGCAAATGAGAGCAAGACCAATCAGCCTTTGGCCATACCCATCAACCGCAAACTTCTTGAATTAAATATTAGGACACTTCTAGACGGTGGAATCCAACTCTACCAAATTTTGGCTCATTAGCTGAGGCCCACCTGACCAAGCGGTGCCCCATAACTTCCCCATGAAATAGTCTAACTAATTGAACATCCCTGTTAGGGGAGAGTGCCCAACATGCCACCCAAATGTGTCATTATGGCTGCTGATTGGACTGCTTTCCACCAACTGGACCTCTCAAGAAGAACAAGCAGAGCAATAAACATAACAGACAGACAGGACAAAAGCAAAGGACCTGGGTGAGTGGGGAACTTTCCAGAAGGCAAGAGAAATCCAACTGTCACTTACCGCCCTTAAGCCTTTTCGAGCGTAGCCCCACTCTAAACCCTAAACCCGATTAGCTAATAATTCCTAAACCCCTCAATGTTAACTCTTGTTAAGCTCAATACTTTTTCTTCAATATAAACAACCTCAGCGTTTATGCTACTTCAGGTAAATTTGTTATCCGACATGTGCTTTCAGTTCTTCAGTGGCAGATTATGCAAACAGTGAGACATTTAACATGGTATTGCTATCAGCCTCATTGTAACTAATTTTAATTATCTTTGTTACTACTAATTTAGGCCATTGCAATTACTGTCATAGTTGATTCTTACATTATTATTAATGCTGTTGGTAATTTTCCGTTATTACTAAATGCCATTATTGAATGCTATATCATTGTATTATTGTTCAGCTAATCTTTTACACTGAAATGGCACTGTTGTCACATCACGTTACATTTCATGGTTACAGTTATCTCAGTCAATTTATCTTTTTCAAGGACAGAGTCTTGTTTTTCGTTATTTATATCTTAAGTTATTAGCTTTCAGTTACCTGCAGATTTAAAAAACGTGTCAAGTGTCTTTCTTAACCTGGTTTGTGTGTTATCACCTGTCATTAATCCCCTGGTAGACATTGCCAAGATCTGCAACCCCGAAGACAGAGGTTCTGCATTAAAGAATAGGTGAGTCTAACCTAAATGTCATATTTACCATCCAATTCCCCTCCAACTACAACAAGGTTGCCAGCACCTCAGGGGCAACATTAGCTTTAATGTGTCCATTTTTTTCACAAGAATACTGTTTATTTGAGCTACATTTATGTCTTGCATAACTCAAGACATCATGGCGTATTAGGACTGTCTTTATATCAAGTGTCCTAATTTAACATTCTTAGTTTTATATGCATCACACACAGAACATTCACAAACAGAACTTATGTAATCAATAATATGAATCAAGTCTGTATAACATCCACCCATTAACCGATGGAAGACGTGTTATTTACTGCCGTTATACCTTACACAACTTAAGACCTACTTGGTAAACCTGAAAATAACGACACAAGACAAGAGTTTTGGCAAAATAATATGTCACAGTTTATTGACTTAAATTGGTGGTGGAGAAGGCACAACCAATATACTTAACCAAACAGTGCATGGCCATACGGCACTAACCACTGGTTCCAGGACCACAGTCCTATATGATTGGCTGGTGCTAAATCTGGCGGCATCTCCTCTGGACTCACAATGCCGTGCCCATACAAGGCCTATCAAGGGATTCCCCAGCTGGGGGAACAAGAGCCAAGGTACTTCAAGGAGGGCAGCGACCTGCGGCCAATCAGCGATAGGACTGTATAACTGGTGGCCCGCTCACAAATGCCTTTCTGACAACTGTGCCTGCTCTGCATAGGAGGAAAAACAACTATTAAAACATTGACATCGCCCTTACTGAACGGGCGGGAGGGATGGAATTTCCAGCCAGGTAGTAGCTTGTTGTGAGATACTATATACTAACCAGGATACTCCCACAAACAAAACTATTGGCTGGAATCAACAGTGGGCTTAACCAGAACTGTGTCACCGTCAGACATGAACCTTTTCCTCTGCGTTTAAGGCCGCTCAGCTTATGGCTTCACTTGTCATAAGCTGCAGATGGAAGACGTGTCTTTTACTGTCGTTACACCTTACATGACGTAAAACCTTCTTGCTAAACCTTATAATAACGACACAAGACAAGAGTTTTGTTGAAATAATAGGTCACAGTTTATTGAATAATAAATGAACTTAAATTGGTGGTGGAAAAGGCAAGTTTGGAGACAGCACAACCAATATACATAATCAAACAGTGTATGGCCATAACTACTGGTCCCAGGAGCACAGTCCTATCTAATTGGCCGGTGCTAAATCTGGTGGCAGAGTGACTACACCTCCTCTGGACTTACAATGCCGTGCCCACACAAGGCCTATCAAAGGATCCCACAGACAAGGGAACAGGAGCCAAGGTACTTTGAAGAGGGCAGTGACCTGCGGCCAATCAGTATTAGCAACGTATTACTGGTCGCGGGCTCACAAATGTCTTACTGCCAACTGTACTGCTCATCTGAAGAGCACATTGTTACTGCTGACCAGCATGCTTTTATCAATCGTAAATCTTTTCTAATGGCTATAATGAGGTCTAATGACTTGCCATGATCAAAGTCATTGCCTCCAAGGTGAATTACCAATATATCTGGGCAGGTATCTTGCTCGATTTCTGACAAGAGTAATGGAATTAGGGAGGATCATTTTAAATAAAATATATATATGGTAGTCGCTCATTGATTAACTTTGGATCTTATTATTAGTACTATTTTGCTATAAGACAGAGGGAATTGTTTGGGTAGGCAAGATGACTGGTGTGAATTCCTCAATTATATGCAGGCTAAATAAATTCCACTTTGAGGGTATTTGTTGCAGTTCCACGATTTCATATACTCCTAGTACTAAAACCAATCCTAAGTGAGGATCCTTATCATTGATAATAATTAATTGGTTAAAACATAATCCATTTTCACATTTCATACACAGTTTAATATATATAACATAAAATCAATACAAACAATAAACTAAAATAAGCAGAAGTTTCCACGGCAGTTAAAAAATGTAAATAATGTAAAAGGACCTTTTCTACATCCTAAAACAATCCAAAACAGTTACATTATGTAGGAGTCAATACTTCAAAAGGTGCTTGAGAGTGATTATCAGCTATAATTCATTGTCCAACATAAACAGTCTGGAACGTACTCAAAGGCCTTACAGGCAAAGGACCTGTTGCCACCGATGTATCTATGTACCTGTGGTGCTGACAAAGCCGAATAGTTAGCATTATGGCTGAAGGCAAGGTACTAAGGGAAGGGGCAGGGATTTTGCCCCTTCTGTTGTGGAGGGTGGAAGTGAAATAATGTCTAAGAGAAAACCCAGAGCTGGAGGGAGGACTGCCAGCAATTGTCCAGGGGAGAAAAAGGTAGAAGACGAAGGAATGGGATGTGCCCTAGGGAGCTCCCGTGAGTTGTGGTATTTGGGGGTAGTTAGGAATATTACAGTGGTGATCCCTGGGTGGGGGGCAAGTGGCGGACCACTGAGACTGTAATTGGGACAGCCTATTGAAGGAATCTGCTGCTGTGGATGGAAGGCCTCTTGTGGAAAAGGCCAAGAAGATGAATAACCACTAACAGGGGGTGGATTAGCGTTAGCTGGTGGCCATGTATTAATAGACATGAGGGGGGCGGGGGGGTTCTTTTAAATTTTGGGAGGAGGCTTGGCTGAGATGTGAGACACTCTGTTGTACTAAAGAGCCAGAGGGCAGGGGATCCTGGGAAAATAATGTATGGGGGGTGCAGAATGTTTTGTTGTGGTGCTGGAGAGGGGGCATGGGACTGTGGGAGGGACAGGAACATGGTTTAGGGTTGACTTGACGGGTAGGGAAGAATCAGGGAGTTTAGCAGACACACTGCTTCCAAAGACCTGTTGTGAGAGGAAGCGGGGCGCCCTATCCTGAGACATATGCGGAGCAGAGAAAGGGGGTATGGAGGGGTTAATAGAGGTAACCAGCAGGGTGCTAACTTTTCCAGATCCCCCAGCAACCGGGATAATTATGAGGAGTCTTCTAGTAGATCAACCAGGCGCTGCAGAGTATGCCTCTTTCCCTGGCGCCTCCCGGACTGCAGGGAAGCAACTCTGGAGTCGGGCAGCATAGCTGCTCATTCCACAGGTCAAGACCATCACGCATGCGAGGCTGGAGCATTGCAGCATGCGTGGCCAATTCTGCCTCGAATGTTGGGTACTGGAGCAACATTAACTGAAGGCCATGGGGAGGGGGTGTTACTAGAGAGGCTGGAGGGCACGGTTGGAGTGTTGGGGTTGAGGGGATTCGAGTGCGAGAGGAAAATGGCAGCCAACACGGGTGATGGCGAGGGTTGGAATAACGGGCGGGGGGTTGCAGATTTGCTGGGACGGGACATGGTAGGGTACAAGGAGGGGAAAAGGAACCCAAGAAAACAAGAAAGGGAAAAAAAGGTAGAGAGAGGAAAGAAATGAAGCTGGAAATAACAAAAGGATTAAAAACATAGAATATATAACTATATTGCTTTTCTATGTCTTTGATGGAGACGCAACAACACAGCAACATGTGTGTTAGACATTGTGTAGCAGGAAGTAACCATTTTTGCATTGCTTCATATGCATATTGAATTGTAAGAATATAACTTTAGTGGAATGTCCCATCGTCAGGACTTTTTGTCATGACTGCAGGGACTGGAGCAAAGCAGAGTGGTGGTATATATATGCTGCGCACCTGCTACTGATGACAAAGTGAGGGTGTTTTAAGGGAAAGAAAAGGAGCTTGGGGTGGCTCATGCAAGGCTCAATCATGCCCTTTTTCCCAACAAACACAATGCACCTGATTCATTAATAAACGCAAAATGAAAATATTTTTTTTACAAACACATGTACATTGGGCATACATGTGCCCGTATTCAACAAGGAACGCATATTAGGATACATCTGTTGATGAATATGTCACTAGGTCTGCTCTGCTCTAGCAAACAATACACTGCAAGATTGTTACAAGCTGCAACTTTACTGCAGACCGCTGCAGCTTGTTGTCTGCTGGTAGCTCACATCCGGGCAGCCGCTATGGCGACTGGGACGTTATTTCCTCCCACACTTTCTGGCTGTCACCAGGACAACAGCTGAGATGCTCCTCACATTCACCGCCGCGGCTCGGCTAGTTTGACAGATGGGCGTGCGTGCGCACTCTGAACTTTATAAATTAACAACCTCCTGTGACTGATTGTTACCCCTGTGGCTCCTCATTGTTCATTGGCTCCCATATGTTTATAAGGCATGGAGGGCCTTATAAACATATGTCAGCCTCCCAGTTGGTTATAGTGTTAACAACCTGAGTTTTGCTGACCTGCTACTTTGTCTTCTGACTTTTGATTGATCTCCTGTTGTGACCCTTGCCTGTACTTTGGACCATGCTTGATTGCCTGTAGCCCCAACCTTTGTTTGAATATTGGACTTGTTAGTTTGTTAGTTTGCTTGTTAGTTGCCAGCCCTAACCCTTTAGACTGTACCTAACCTCTCTGCTAGCCTTGGATCCTTGATCCCTGCCTGTTCAGACAATCCGCTCCTATCCTGGTTACCGCCTAAAATATACCAGCTGTTGTATAGTATATAAACTTCCACTACACTAGAGCTTAAGACCTGGGGACATCCAAATACCTGTGAGCATATAGAGCTCTACGGGAAAGGCGGCTGCTATAGACGAAAACCCCTGTCTCCTGTTCTGGAAGCAGCGTCGGACTGGCCTGTCGGGCAGCCGATCTAATCACCGGTAGGCCCGGCCTCGTTGAAGCTCCGCCCCCTTTGCTGTTAGGGCGGAGCTTACGGACAGGAGGATCACATAGAGCAAATCCATGTTTCTGCTGGCACGCTGAGTAGTGGAGCAGTTTTGGGAGCTTCCGGCGCAGACCCCCCTCCTCCGCAAGCATTTCTTCCTACTTAGCAGCAGCTGGCGAATATAGAGGGACTGTTATGCCCATAGCCCTTTTCACCGGTGAGCTCATTGGAAAAAAGCAATGACACCATCCTGAGTTGGCTTTCATAGCTAATGTCTTCCTCAGTAATTAGGTTAAGGTTAACCTCTTGTTAAATAACAATAAGCGTAAAAAGACCCTTTTTGCCAGAGTTTATGCCGGCATCCCATGGGACTGCCTGTAACAGTGTGCTGACAGCTGATGTTCCTGTCTCGGCTGGCGCGCTGAGTAGAAGGTGAGCACACAGGGGGTTCCTACACTATGCACATATCTAAATGTAACAAAAATAATATATATTGAGGATACTTTGTGTGGCATGATTTGAATTGGGGATACTATGTGTGGCGTGATATGAATTGGGGATACTATGTGTGGCATAATGTGAATTGGGGGCAATACTGTGCGGCATAATATGATCTGGAGGTACTATGTGTAGCATAATATGATCTGGAGGTACTATGTGTAGCGTAATATGATCTGGGGGTACTATGTGTAGCATAATATGATCTGGGGGTACTATGGAGGTACTATGTGTAGCATAATATGATCTGGGGGTACTATGTATAGCATAATATGATCTGGGGGTACTATGTGTAGCATAATATGATCTGGGGGTACTATGTGTAGCATAATATGATCTGGGGGTACTATGGAGGTACTATGTGTAGCATAATATGATCTGGGGGTACTATGTGTAGCATAATATGATCTGGGGGTACTATGTATAGCATAATATGATCTGGGGGTACTATGTGTAGAATAATATGATCTGGGGTACTATGTGTAGCATATTTTGTAGCATATTGGCCTCTCCCTCTCCCACCTCACCCCCCTTCGCTCTGTTCTCAATGCGGCCGCCCGACTCATCTTTCTCTCACGCCGCTCCTCCTCCGCCTCCCCTCTCTGCCTTGCCTTACACTGGCTCCCCTTCCCCTACAGGATCCTTTTCAAGCTCCTCACCACCACTTACAAAACCCTCTCCCAGTCTACTGCCCCCTATATCTCCAACCTCCTCACCATTCACACCCCTGCCTGCTCCCTGTGCTCGGCCAATGACCGTCGCCTCTCCTCCACTCTGATCACGTCTTCCCACTCCAGAATCCAAGACTTCTCCCGAGCTGCTCCCCTCCACTGGAACGACCTCCCTCTCTCCATCCGTCTCTCACCCAGTCTGTGTTCCTTCAAACAGGCACTCAAAACTCACCTGTTGCTCAAAGCCTACCAACAATCCACTTAACCCTTACCTTGTTGCACCTTCGCAAACATCCTTCTCTTGTTCTCCC
The DNA here is from genome assembly GCF_038048845.1 of Mixophyes fleayi. Taxonomy (NCBI): domain Eukaryota; kingdom Metazoa; phylum Chordata; class Amphibia; order Anura; family Limnodynastidae; genus Mixophyes; species Mixophyes fleayi. The sequence goes on from NC_134402.1 coordinate 378,864,937, forward strand.
CTCTCTCCACCAGCCCCGCCTTCCTCTCCCTTACTTTAATGGCTCCCTCCTGTGCCTGTTTGTCCACCCTCCCTTAGGGTGCGAGCTCGTATGAGCAGGGCCCCTCTCCCCTCCTGTCTCCATACCTGTTCTTCTACTCCATCTTCGCTCATATGTCTGCCCGGAGTTCTGAAGTATTGGTACTTTGTGTTTATTGCTCTGTACTATGTCACCCTGTATGGTCTCCTGTTTGTACTATGTACGGCGCTGCAGAAACCTTGTGGCGCCTAACAAATAAATGATAATAATAATAATAATAATAATATTTTGATCTGGGGGTACTATGTGTAGCATAATATGATCTGGGGGTACTATGTGTAGCATAATATGATCTGGGGGTACTATGTGTGGCATAATATGGAGTATGTAATGTAATATACCCCGCACTATACATTGGGAAGGGGGGGCCCCACAATTTCTGATGGCAATTTCTGATGGTTAGCCAAACCTGGGGGTAAATGTATTATGTTCCGATTTCTGCAAGTCGCCGGAAATCGGCGACTTTGCAGCTAAAATTTAAAGCGGCACTGCTTGTAAAGTTTGCCTTTACAAGGGCAGCGCCGCTTTAAATTTTAGCTGCAAAGTCGCAGATTTCCGGCGACTTGCAGAAATCGGAGCATAATACATTTACCCCCTGGTCTAGTGGGACAATCCTGATTTTTGGTGACTGTTCTGCCCAATCTAAGGGGCAGGTCAAGACTGTGTATTCTTTATACACACACTGTATGCTTTATATACTACACTAAGGTGCTAGCTGTCCTTTGTGGACTGACCACTCCCCCTCTAGTGTCAGGTCCCACCTCTATGATGGCTGACCACACCCCCTCTGGTGGGCCCGTAGTGTTGCAGTCCCCCGGTGGGCCTTTCATGCCCCAGTCCGACACTGTCTGGAAGTTCATATCTATAGTCGCTAGCCATAACAAGGATATGTCCAATACATATGTGAAATAGAAGTCAAAAAAGCACACACACAAAAAAATAAAAAAAAATATTCAATTAACGTCACCTAATTAATAAAATAGTCATTAATAAAAACATTTTAAAAAAAGTGGGTTTATTTATAATTTTTTACCCATAAAATATATTTATCAGGATGCTATTAATGTGTTTTACATACAATCTTTATATTTGCTCCTGATTGCAAACACATGTTCTAGCACTAGAAATTGCCACTTGCACCCGACCTGTAGCTGGTGCAAGTGATAACACTGAAAAACATGTACCTTTGAGATGCCCAAAGCTTGAATTGGACGCTGCTGTGTGCGTTCATACTTGACACACCCTTACTTTACTTAGACTACATCCATTCCCCTCCCTGTTCTGCCCCTGAATCGTTGGCTACAGTAAGGGTCCTTTGTGCTTGAAGATACATTGGACGTTGCTGCGTTCTTAGGCATATGCTTTGTTTCTAGGCATGTGCATAACTTATTGGCAGAACATATGGACAAATGTCTGTAATAGGAATGTGAGGATGTGAATTCACACGTTACTAAACTTAACCAGGAACTTTGGTTTACTAAACAGAATACAGTAGTGCAGAATACAGGTATATATCTTGATGTAACTGCAGGCAGTCTTGTGGAACATAGCTTGTATGTATTAGATCTGCTGTCTCAGAGTGAATGTACTACACAGCCGTGTAGTACTGCTACTTATTCATATAGCATTTGTAAGGCAGACTCAGATACTATAGAGTGCACGTCTGTGCCATAGCATTGTTGCAATCACACAGGGCGCAGTTTATGGGAGTCTCTGTAGGTACTACTCACTGCACGTCCATCAGTAGCATTAGCTATTACACCTTATTCACAGTTTCTAGCAATCGGATATACTGAGAGAGCCAGGAACTGCAGGGCAGAAAGGCCGTGTATTCGAAGTTGTGCTAAGTGGACGGGACCTGGCGGTACCTCACTTCCGCCACACTAGACCGCCAGGGACCACGGAGACGGATTGTAGCACTCCCTATTCAACAATTTGATGTGAAATAGGCACATATAAGCATTTAATTGCCTTAATGAATCAGGTCTATAGTGTGGGGATGTATACACTGGGATTCAATTAAACACATTTAGATTTAAATGGTTGCAGATTGCATTGTGTAAAGGCCAAAAAAGACTATTGATCCTGATAGAGACTTTTCATATGCCATTTAAAAGGGTGTTAAGATCCGGTCTGACATTGACCATATGTGCATGTGGCTGTCTTCCAACTGAACTACGTGTGGCTTGTAGGATCCGGATGTGTGTAGCCAAATTGGACATAGATCTAGCAGCTTTGTACTTAAGTGGCTGCATCTGCCTGTACATTTGTAGAATAAATCTTATTGTACACGAGCCTATGTGTGAGACACCTTAAAATTTCCTTAAGCATTCTTAAAAACTTGCATGTCAATATATAAAATAATATATAGTATCACTCTCATTCTTCATTTTTACTCCGTTATTTCAGAAATGTTAAACTGTGTAAGATAGCTTGTTAGCCCTGGAAAGCTCCTTTTATCTCTTTGTGAATATTTGTGCTGCTGAGAATAGCAATGTACTACGATTCTGGCAGAGAGTGGCATCCTGCGTATTCATTTAGGAATCAATTCATGTTTTGCCCAGGTCAGCACATTTTGGAACATAATCAAGGACAACTTAAATGTCCAAACAGAGAAAATAAATATGAGCCTAATGTTTTCCTATGCATCTTATACCCTGCTATGCCCTGATATTTTGCCAGATATTATTTGCTCCTACTCTGTCTCTCTGTTTTATTATTGCATTCACCTCTGCATCTGGAGAGGTCATGCTCTCAAACATCTGTGCACTTCTGCGTATGTTGTCCAAAGCCCTAAGCATATTGGCAAGCTGATGGAATTGATATCTGTCTTGCTTTGTGCACTCTAGTAAATTAAATAAATTATATATTTTTTTTAGACTGAATGTGTGTATTCAGGCGCATTATGTTAATAGCATAACCACCCGCTAGATTAATTTTGTTTTTCTCTACCTTATCTATCATCGTGCATTATCAAAATGGACTCTTTAAGATGATATTTTGGTCTGTGAGTTTCTATGTGCAATAAATGCAAAAAAACAAAATTATTGTAAGCGCCTATTCATAAGGTGTCACCTTCTATGAGGCATTGAATTTCCATTTTTATTACAGCTTCAATACAGATCTGCATATGAATGTATGTGTGTGAAGGTCACCTATTTTTAAAGTGGAAATTTAGAAGTGGTGGTATGGACAAGTGAATGGAGTGTACCAGTCCCACAATGAAGGCAGTAGGAGAAGGGACGGGAGGCATTCCACTGTATACCAGACATATATATATATATATATATATATATATATATATATATATATAGCCTCAAAGACTAAGGGGGTGAGATTGCTGTGTGTGAGTATTTATATCTACATATCTATCTATCTATATCTATCTATCTATATCTATCTATATCTATCTATATATATATATATATATATATATATATATATATATATATATATAGATAGATAGATAGATAGATAGATAGAAAAACTCACACACAGCAAGCTTACCAAGTGTCTGAGCCACTTTAACCCCCTTGGTCTTTGAGGTTATACTGCTTACCTCTTATTCATGGCACTGTGAAGTTCGCACTGTAAAGTATAAGTTAATATAAAGTCTGTTACACAACAATAATAAATGAGTTTGTGGTCCTGACCACAAATAGCAAGGTTTGTCTTGAATACTGCATTAGTAGTTATGTGAAAGTTTATTCTCAGAAACATCCTATTATCGCCAAATCAGCAGATGGTATTCTTTGTCACAAAATTCATTCAGGGATTAGATTTTGAGCCAGGGATGTAAGAAGAGCAGAGAAGCTCTAGTAAAAACGGCTGCATGTAGCAGGGGCTCTGGGTACGAGGCGGTACAAGGTGGTAGAGTAGCTTTAATACTAGTATGTTATAATTATGCCTTTGCTAGCTATGGGATATTCATTATGTAACAATTGTCTATTTAATCTATTGGAATGTTGTGTTATGTAAGATCTGATCTGGTGAACTCCCCAAAAGCACCAGGGTTACTAAAATATTATGCATGTCCAATTGTACTTCCCATCATTTTTCCCTCAAAGTCTGCTTTTATTATGTATGCAGCTGCTAGAAAAAATGAGTCATTGCATAACAAAGAATTATAAAAAAAAAATGAAAAAGAAATATGGGGAAAGATTTAACCATCAATCTATAAAGCAAATATTGGTAGTAACTGCTTTATGTACAGTTTGCATACAATTGCTAGCCATTATAACTATATAAGCATTTGTTCCAACGTTTAAAGCAGGGTGAGGGGTGACAAAGATTGTGGTCTATTGAGAAATTTCTGCTTCTATATCAATTCCTAAATGTGATTTCTTCTTTTGCTAATAAAATAACTTTTTTAAACAAAGAAGACACAAAAGTTATTTTCCATGACTTAAATGTAATGCATTGATCTAACATTCACTGTGTGTTGGAAAAATTAGTTGAAATTCTATATTAAGTAACTATTTGAACGTCTTTTGGCAGCAATGACCTAAACCAAATGTTTCCTGTACCTGTATATTAATTCTGTAAATAGACTTGAAGTTTTTTTCTCTTGTTCATTACTATGTTTCAACTCTGATATTTTTGAGTTGACTTGCGCTAACTTTTCAATTTTGTTAAGTTAGGACTTTTCATAGATAGCGTATTGATGCCCATATGCTGAGTCGTACGTATTATGCAGTTGTCAGAGTCTGTCATCATCATGTGATATTTACTAGAGATGAGCGGTTCAGAATCTTTGAAACCCGACAAGATCCCATATTAGGGATCCAAGTGACTCGGTTTCTCTGAGTCAATTCCCGGAGGGGGCGGGGTGGGGGGGGGGGGGTTACAAAACTCTTGCAGGTTTTGGATCGCCATCTTATTTAATTTTTTTAAATGTATTTTTATTAAAACTGGTCTTTAAACAGAAGACTGACAATATTATATGATGGTGTAATGAAGAGGTTCATCACACAAATGAATATGCAGTAGTCGGGTCAAACAGAGGCATCAACCATGTGAGACTGGAGGATTTTTGTAGTTATACAGAGATTGAGGGAAATAAAAGAGTAAGTAAGGAGCTAGAGAAAGGAGAAGGAGATGAGGGTAGAGAAAAGAAAAGGACTCAGAAAGAAAAGAGAAGGGAAGCAGGTAGAAAAGAAAAAGAGAGAGAAAGAACGGAGTGGCAGGATCCATCTTTGCGAGATAGGAAGGTAGAGGGAAAGAATTGGTAGTGAGCAGAATTGATGTGTGCGTCAGGAAAAGGGGGAGCGGTATTGGAGTATGACATCCATGGTCCCAAACTTTATTAAAGGACTTGGAAGAATTATTGATGGTGCTGGTCATGAATTCCATGCAGTGGATATGCCAGAGTCTGGTAATAACAGTGATAAGGGATTGGGGAGCAGTTTGTTTCCAGTCAGCAGCAAATTGACAGGTGGCGGCTGAAATAATGTGGCGGGCCAATTTATTCTAATGTCTGGAAGTCGAAAGGAAACCCAAAGGGAGGAGAAAGAATTTCAGATCCAGTGGAAAGGAAATTTAAATTATAGACTCTAATAGGGATTTACTATCCCGCCAAAACGGGGTCAGTTTTGGGCATTCCCACCATATATGAAAGAACGTGTCCTTGCCAGAGCATGCATGCCAGCATCTATCAGAGGAGTCGGGCAGCATTTTACAAATATGAGTAGGGATATAGTACCAGAGGACCAGGAGCTTATAAACATTTATTTTATACGGACACAGATAGAACTGGAAGCAGCATTTTAGCGAATTTACATCCAGTCTTCGTTGAGAGAGCATCACTCAAGTCCCATTCCCAAGCAATCTCATGGGGATTACGGGAGGGGGCGGTTGGGGTGGTGAGTTTAGAATAGATAGTGGAGATAAGACTGGGCGTGGATGCTTGGCATAGGCATAGCGCCTCAATGACAGTGACAGGACGGGAGGTCAAGCAAAATTTAACCATTCTATGTAGGTTATGTATCCGTAGGTACTGGTATAATGTCCGGGTGGGAAGCCCAATTGCTGCTTGTATGTCGGAGAATTGAGGGAACGTGATGCTACGGGAGAGATCGTTTAGATATTTAACACCTTGAGAATGCCAGGGAGAAAAGGCAGCTGGTAGCAAGTCTGGCGGGAGTTCAGGGGAAATAAAGAGAGGGACTAGCAGGGTTGGGTGTGGAGAAAGGTTAAACAGTATGGAGGCAGAATCCCAGATAGTCAGGGAGTGCGAAACCGCGGGGTGAGCCAAAACCCTCCTGAGACAACGAGCCCTTGGGAGCCAGAGAAGGGATGTATCGCCATCTTTTGTATATATAGTCCTCCTCATTTTCTCAAGTTCCATTTAAAAACAGATTCTTTTTTTTAAAAAAAGTTTTTCTAATGAAAGTAATCTTGTGTGGGGCAGCGACAACTGAAATAATTTTGAAAAAAAAGGGTGTTTGCGGGTGAGGTTTATCAGCAGCTGCACACCCCAAAAAATTCTATATAGTCTTATCTTTTCTATTTTTCAATACTTGTCCATTGAAAGGGTCAGTGAAATCTATATTTAAAACATGGTATTTGTGAGTGTCAGCATGCAGCTGCATACCACCAAAAACATTATATATTATTATATTCTGATCTTGTCTATTTTTCAAAGGGTCATTTAGTGACACGCAAACATCCTTTTAAAAAAAAGGATGTTTGCGTGGGAGGGTCAGCAGCAGCTATACACCTCAAAAAAGTAAACAGGGCATTCTTGCCGTTGACTCAGAGCAGCACAACCCCTCAATAAAATATAGATTTGTTTGTTAGAAGTATATTGTGGAGCAGTGTCATAAGAATTGTAAGATAACATTCCCTCCTCTCCCTATCTTAGTGGGCGTTCCCCTGGTGTGGTGGCAGGCATCTACAAGTAGCTCCAATCTGTTCAAGTGGCATTATTCCATGGATCACTGTACAGATCAGGTGCAGCGCAGTACCAGTACTGGCAGTAGTACTACTGTTAGGTAATGCAGGAAGAAAGTTGACGAAACAGTCCTCAAAGTCAAAGCACTATTGGCAAAATTCAAAAAAATATAAAATTTCCAACATGTGTATCAATCTTTAATTTAATTAATTATAACCATTTTTCATATTTAATAATACTTACTTCTGATACTAGGCAGATTCATATTACCACATTGAACAGCATATAAAATAACAATCATACATTTATTATACTATTTATATTAATAATTCGTGAACTCAGAAGTGATGCTCAAGCTCAGTTCCCCGAGAACCAAACACACTCGAACTTCAAAACGAGGCAAAACATCATCATTACGTTATCGGATCTCGCGAGTTTTGGATTCTATAAGTACCGCCCTCCATGGCGATCTAGCGCAATTTCACAGAGGGACACAGAAGGGGTAGCACAGACTTTAGAGCAGTTGGGCAGAAACATAGGTAGAATAGAAAGAGGAGGGTTTAGCAGTGTTCTTCAAAGTCTACAGTGACATTCAGGAGAGCTCCATTGCTAATTGTCATTTCTGAAATACAAATACTAGGGCTGACAGACTTGCTGTAAATCTGCAGTCACATTGTACGGTGTTCAGTGGCGGGCTGGGACGGGGGGCAGGGGGGCATGAGGCCCCTTGGCCGGTTGTCCATGTTACATTTTGGGCGGCCTTGCCAGTAGGGGGGCGCTATACCCGCCCGCCCGTAACTACTATACTAATTATTGAAAGAGAGACGATGCATCGGCTCTCTCTCACTGCAGCGTCCTGACGTGAAAAAAAGAAGTCAAGACGCTGCAGTGAGAGAGAGCCGATGCGCCGGCTTTCTTTCAATAGTTAGTATAGTAGTTACGGGCAGCCCAGAACACAGGAGCTGCTTTGACGTGAGGAGCCAGCTCGGACGCAGGAAGAAGGAGGAGGAAAAAGCTCTAGAGAACTCAGGTAAGTAAATTACAGTGGGATGGTGAGAAGGGGAAGGGGGAGCTCATGAGAAAGGGGAGCTGGAGACTAGAGGGGGCTGTTGAGAAGGGGGGGCTGATGAGAAGAGGGGGGCTGATGAGAAGGCGTGGCTGGAGACTAGAAGGGGCTGATAAGAAGACGGGGCTGATGAGAAGGGGGGCTGGAGACTAGAGGGGGATGATGAGAAGAGGGGGGCTGATGAGAAGGGGGGCTGGAGACTAGAGGTAGCTGATGAGAAGAGGGGGGCTGATGAGAAGGTGTGGCTGGAGACTAGAAGGGGCTGATGAGAAGATGGGGCTGATGAGAAGGGGGCAGGAGACAAGAGGGGGCTGATGAGAAGAGTAGGGCTGATGAGAATAGGAGGGCTGATGAGAAGGTATGGCTGGAGACTAGAGGGGGATGATGAGAAAACGGGGGCTGATAAGAAGGGGGGTTGGAGACTAGAGGGGGATGATGAGAAGAAGGGGGCTGATGAGACGAGGGGGGCTGATGAGATTAGGGGGCTGGAGACTAGAGGAGGTTGATGAGAAGGGGGGCTGATGAGAAAGGGGGACTAGAGACTAGAAGGGGCTGATGAGAAGATGGAGCTAATGAGAAGGGGGCAGGAGAAAAGAGGGGGCTGATGAAAAGAGGAGGCTGGAGATTTCAAAGGGCAGAAAGGTGGAGAGAAGGGAGGATTTGTTTTATAGTATGATACATAAAATAAATCAGTAAAATATTAATTTGAAATAATAATCTCTATTAAATGTGAGGAAAGTTGTAACCCGTAATTTGATTGTGGGGCTGGTGGGGAAATAGACGTGTATTAAATGAGAATGTTAATAATTTAATGTCGGGGATAGTGAGGGGTTAAATCGGACAAGACCCCAACATTCCAGGATCCAGCCAAGCAGCAACGGAGCAAAAGACCAGCAAGCAGAAGACACCGGTGATGCGTAACCACTTAAAGACAGCATCTACTCCCACAAAAGTATGTTGTGGAGGGAGAGAACCTAGTGGTCCAGTGGCAAACTCAGTGCAGGAGCCTATGCAGTCCGTGCATAGTCAGCAGCACCATGTACTACTTTATATGGCCGTGTCATCCATTGGCAGATTATTGTACTACAAGCTGTATATTCTGTCAATGGGTGATGCGGCCGAATCCAGCAGTATGTGATGGCTACTTATGCGTGGACTGCATAGACTGCCTACACCTTGTTTCTCAAATGATAGTGTACAGTGCTCCTCCCCTAGACTACAGGAGCCTTGCAGCAACAAATGACTGTGTGAGTGTGATCGCCACAGTGATGTTCCCAGGGTGTCAGAATATAATCCATTATAATCAGACAGGTATGTGAAAAAGGGAAGGAACATATACAATAAATAACATACAATATAAAGGGAGGTTTGTTTTTTGTTGCATTATTTATTTTCATTATTTAAGATTTGCATTTATAATAATAAAAGTACCGCTGGATTAAGCAACACTAAAATAACCTCTTTTTTATATTGATAAATATATATTATAGTTAAAACAACCCTTTTAGGAGAGGCCGCTACTTATGGGCCAGTGCTGTGTGCTTGCCCCCCGGGCTGAAGTCTACCAGCCCTCCCCTGACTGTGTTATATAGGTAACACACAAAGAGGAGAGCTCCATTGCTCCATTGCTAATTGTCATTGCTGAAATACAAATACTAGGACTGACAGGCTGGGTCTTCTGAATTTGCAGTCAAATTGTATGGTGTAATATAGGTAACATACAAAGAGGAGAGCTCCATTGCTTCATTGCTAATTGTCATTGTCAAATAATAGGTCTGGCAGACTTGGCCTTCTAAATCTGCAGTCTTTGTTTGAAAGTGTATGAAAATAATATTGTGATCTGTGAGGTGGTCAAAATTGACTGCAAATGACTTGAAATTAGTGTTATTGAGGTTAATAATAATGTAGGAACAAAAAAGAGAAAAACTATGTGATTTTAGCATATTTTAACAATGTTTCTAAAAAATACAGATCCAATCCAGTTTTTTTATTTTTATGCAATGAGAATTACCAACGCAGTTCTTCTTTTTGTGTGTTACCTATATAACACAGTAGAATTGGACTACAGAATTACATCAACCCTGTAAGCACTATTATTTTATTTTTTTTTCAATCAGATATAAGGAGCTTTCCTATCTGTGTGTTACCTACATAGCACAGTAGAATTAGACTGCAGAATTACACCCACCCTGCCGGCAGCAATAGTATTTGTATTTTTCTGCAATGAGATTTAACACTGGAGCTATGGAGCTCTCCTGAATGTCACTGATTACTTTCTTTAACACTGCTACCACCCTTCTCTTTCAATTTTCCAACTTTGCCTGCCCAACTGCTCTACACTCTATGCTACCCCTTCTGTATCCCTCTCTCAAATGGCGCTAGATCACCGTGGAGGGCGGTATGTATAGATTCCAAAACTCGAAAGATCTGACGACGTCACAGTGATGTTTTGCCTAGTTTTGGAATCTGAAAAAGCGCAAAAGTACAGAGCCTAAGTTCAGGCGTGTTCGGTTTCCGAGGAACCGAGCCTGATCATCTACTTTTAATCAATCTTATTTGGTATTATTGTGATAATTATAAAGTCAACCATATACACTGGATAACTCTTTACCATATATCATTCCCCCACATTTTATAAAAGTAGAAAATCTGATATCTGTTTCACATATAACAATCCTAAAAGCACTAACTTGGAAAAAACCCTAGCACAAGCTACAGGGCTAGCTAACTAAATGCTGTAGTACAACTAGAAAGATATATAAAAAGTCATAGATCACATTCACACATAAACCAACTTGACCCATTAGTATTACAAGCCATATACAAATGATGGACACAAGTATATACATACACATACACAGGCCAATATTGGTTGTTTCATCTATAGACAGCCAGAAAGCCAGTAAAGTAGTATTCAAAGTATTCAAATGAGAAACAAACTCGGGTTACCTGGTAGGGGTATACCAATTTTAATCAAAGGGTTTGTTAGAGTTGTCTGTATTTTCAGGCGGTCATCAAGGCTGTTTTAATAAAGGGGCAAAGAAGTTCAATTAGTGGATGGAGAGGGGAGTGAACCATGGATTGAACTTTCTGCTTTTACAAGACCTCATTGAGAAAATAAATTATATGAACTCCACAGTGTCAACTCTTAACTGTTTAATAATAAGAAGAACCCACAATAAATGAATTAAATCAACTTTTCCATTTTCCACTTGACAAGTAAGCCCCATAGACCCTATAACCCATGAAAACACTGGTTCCATATATTGTTGAAATGATTAGCTAATGAAGCAATTCGGGCTTATTAACTACACTGAACTCACTGGTTAAATGGCAAAACATAAACCTACTTCTTCTCAGTATGTGTGACCACTAAACACTTTTATTAATAGCTATATTATGTTCACAATTCCTCGCTTTCAATATTTCCTTCATCTACTTGTTATGCAATTAGTAGCCCAGACAGATCAAAGGTGTGTAGCTGCTTTGGTTTAAATTAATAGAATGCTTGATGTCAGTTTTTATTTTTCTTGCCATTAATTAGATCAGTACACTTGGCTTATGTAAGCATATTTATATTTCAACAGAATGCTAATCCAGTTCCTTATAAATCCTAACGTATTATGAAGGTATAATACTGAGAATCCACAAACCAATTGTCACATCCAGGGAAAAAATCACAGAGGCTCAGCCTATCCAATAAAAGGGTAAAAATACAACAGCAAAAATATGTGAAAACTCTGCAATATTGCTGTATACTGCAGCATTATAGCAGAGGTGACCCAGCCATTGACAAGAGTGGAATTATGTTGTCATTTTGTGTTTGCATGCAAGCCTGTGTCCAACTTCTGTGTGTAGGTGTATGTTTTTAATACATATTTTGATAAAATTAAGGAAACCCATCTACCATGCCTTAGTAACATCAGTTTTGTCTCTGTGCCAGCAATCTTTACAATCAATTGATTGAATGTATCTTTTTAAGTAGATGTAAAAGTAGAGGTAGATTTAAAAGTCTACAGTAGTGTGGCTGGGAGACTAAGTGCCATAACTGAATTAAGTTACATGGAGTTCTGGTTCAACAGCCATGTTTGGGCTTCATTAAGTCAAATCCGTAGAAAATTAGCAAGTGGGAAAAACATGGAAGATTAGTATATCAATTCAGAATTATTATTAAGTCCATTGATTTATAAGGCACCACAGTGCTCTACAATGGGTAAATGGGGAATACAGGGCATATATAAAACAGGGACATACAAAGTAGACAAAATATAACATGAAAACAAAGGGTTGAGAGGCCCAGCTCAGAAGAGAGCTTACAATCTAATGGCAAAAAGGGCACAGGCGGGACAGGATGAACGAGTGTGGCTCACAGTGGACATTGGAACAGTTGTGAGGGTGTACCAGTGTGAGTAATATAGAAGAGAATAAGGTAAGCTTACATAAAGAGATGGGTTTTCAGAGAGTGTTTAAAAATATGACGGCTGGCGGAGAGTCTGACCAGGCGTGGTAGAGAATTTCATAAATGGGTAGTGGTATAGAAGTAGTAGAAATCTTGTATGTAGGAGTAAGAAAATGGTTGTCAAAGACAAGAAGAGATGCTAGTCAGAGGTAAATCTAAGACAGTGTGAGGGAGAGTATTTCTAGATAAGATTTGAGATGAAGGGGTAATTTTGTTGAAAAATTTATAGGTGGGAAAGTGAGTAATTTAATTTGGATTGAGGAAGACATGGAGATCCAGTGCGGTCTGGCAGATGTGGACTTGTGAGAGAGGAAGATCAGTCTTGCCATGGAACTTAAGAACGACTGGGGATGAGATGTCTGAGTGTGAAATAGGAGGAGGATGCAGTTGTGGAGAAGGGAGATAAGGAGAGAATGTATAAGAATTTTAGTAGCAAAGTTGTACTCTAGCAATATGTTGAAGGTGGAGGTGACAGGACTAGAAGACAGATTGGATGTAAACCAAGGCAGCAAGCTTTGGAGACTGATGAAATTGTGGTGTTTTTTGAGGAGGTGGTGCCCAGTGGAAATACCAGAGACAGTTGGTTGAATACCACAGATGGGGAAAGGTAGTATGTTGTCAGTATAGATGTGGTATCACGATCTGCCTCCAGCAGCTCTAGTCTGCTAAGAACTATGTTTGGACCTTGCCATTATGTTAATCTGGCCTACCACCAGATGTGCTGCTGTCTCACCATCGTACATTTCACCTCACCAGCAGGAGTTACCTCATTTCCTAGTCAGCACCCACACCTGTTTCACTGCCTTTATAAGACTGTCTCTCCCAGTAATATGTGACATTTCATTGTTGTCCTTGCCTAGTGGTGGTTCTTCAGCATAATCCTTGGTTTGCTGCTTATCTTCTGACCCAGACCCTGGTTCTGTTTTTGACTATGTTACAGCTCATTCCCTGGTACCTTTGTGGCTCTCACATTTTTTGACTCTTTGGCTTGTTTGATCCTCCTCTATTCTGACACCCACTGATCGATCCAGTGCCTCGAACCCCCTGACAAAACCACGGGTCCTGACTACCATGGTTGATCCAGTGCCTTGTGTCTCCTGAATATACCAGGTATCCTACCATCCATGAAAAATTAACGCTCAAGTGCCCATAATTCGAAGATCAATTATAATAGGTGTTCTAAATAGGACAGTCTAGTGTTCCACTCTATCTTAGGAATGGCAATCCTAAAAAGTAAATACCAACCATATAAAGAGAAGAGTGCCATTAGAATGATAATTATTATAATACTCATAAATTAAGTTAAATATCAATACGGATACTGCAGAGCTTGAATAATATTTAATAAACATCTCAGATTAGTTCATAAAAATAGTACACAACAATGACAGTGAATAAAAAGTAGGTTAAAAACCATGCTGGTAAATAATGCCACTATCAGAAAAAAAATATATGTAAAAATATTCAAAATGAATCTTTTGGAGCAGTCTAATATTTTGTACGTTCCTGCTATATGTGCTCCGCAAACATCGTCTTAACCAGTAATGATTAAAGAACAGTCCTAAAGTGAGTGTCCACTTCACTAGTTAAGTTGCAATAATGAGAGTACTTTAATTGTCTCCTATTCAAATATCAATCATGTCCAAACTTCTTTTTTAATAAGCTGATTCTGCTTACTTGATCGTCCACAGTTTAAAAGTTTTCAATCACAGAAGTATGCCAAGGCTTTAAATCTTCTATCCATCCACCAGAGGTGCAGTGAGGTAGGAGCCTCAGGGCCACACACACACCCTCATATACAAGTGAAAAAAATAATATAAAGTAAAGAGCTAAAATAAATAAATAAATACATAAATTAGTGCCTATTGGTTACAGCCCCATCCTCATGGCTGAGGTATTATAAAAATTCTAATGCCCACCCATAAGGCATGGGCAAAAGGATATGTGTAGCAAAGAAAACATGGGGGAAATGTGCACAATGTCCTATTCTTTCATGTGAGACTCCCTGCTCCCTCAATGCTTTTCTGGAACCTGGGGTCACCAAAAAGGGTGCACATAGATCCTGGGCGTTCTCTCTCTTGTTTCCTGAAAAGACAATCAAGGTAGCATGTCCATGATCAGAGGGGTCACCACTCCCCCCTAGGGCAGGCCTACACTTACTCTTAGCCAAAATGGCATGGTTGTACATAAGTGGCTCAAGACGTTTGGAGGCAAAGGGGAGGAGAGAAATACGGCAGTAGTTGGAGAGAGATGCTAGGTCATGAAATAGTTTCTTTAGGATTTGTGAGATGAGAGCATGAAGAGGTGAGGGCATGCAGTGGAAGAGAGGAGGCAGAGAGGTCTATTTTTAACAGTTATGTATATAGCGCTTACATATTTCACCACGCTTTACAGAGAATATTTAATCATTCACATGAGTCAGGAGGGAATAGGGTTCAGGTGGCAGGTTGTAGGGTGAAATGGTGGGATGAATGCAGAGACTTTGTTCTCTATTAGGAGAATTTGGGAGAATGACTGGAATGTGGATTGAGGAGTATAGGATCTGCCATGAAAAAATATCTTAGAATGGTGTTGATTTTGTTTTCAACATAGTTAGCAAACTCATGGGCTGTTAGCGAGGCAGTGGGAAGTGGTGTATGTTGGCAGGGAAGTGAGTTGAAGGTGGTAAAGAGTTGTCAGGGGTTAGAAGACAGTGGTTATTAGAGAAGTTGCTTGGCAAGTGAGGGGGCAGTGTTGGGTTCCTATCTTAGAAAACTAAACCAATCTGCTTATATAATTATCGTTTCTAACACATCACATCCAGGTCTACATTACAGTAAAAGTAGGAACACTGCAGAATGTGCACACACACATACAAAATGGATTCTGTATTGTCGACTGGATACATTGGCAGAGCGTTGTAAAATGTATTAATGGAAAGGGTTTGGAATTGAACGTTTGTTCCTGTAGGTATGTGTGCATGGATTTGTTTCTACATGTATGTGTATGTGTATGTTCACAGTAAACATTTTGTACAAATTTTAGAAGCCCATCTACCATGTCATGGTAGCCTAAATACAGATGGGTTCCTAAGCTATGGAAGTTATCTAAGAACCAGGACCAAGTGATTCAATGCATTCTAACAGGATACAATGTATGTAAACCTTGTAGCAAAACATTTTCTATTTCTCTGAGCTATTCATTGCTTATTTTATATGCATATTTGCACAGAATTCATAACAGGCCACGTAAGTCAATTCATCTGTATACATGTATGCACATTAAATATGTAACTTATTTTATTTGCATTGCACTAATATTTTATGTCAGAATTTCATGTTGGCTGCTCAATCTTTACATATACTATACTGATGTTGTTGGGAAGGTTTGTTTTACTTTGCATTTACCATTGGTACTTGTAATACCTCACAGCAGGATCATGAACTAATAATAATAATTACTGGTGACACGGACATGATAAGGAAAGTTCTAACCTTCAAGGTGTATTATTAAGAACTCCTTCTGATGCACTTTCATGTGCTGTTAGCAGAGAGTCTTGAAATAAAAGCAAATGAGTTTGTTTTCAAATCTTTTGTTTGTGCTGTTCCGATGATATTTAGTTAACAAAGTTGTCTTCGCACTTGAGATTTTTCTTACTGATGGTATAATTACAGTTTATAAATCCAACACTTTCTGGCTTCAGCTTAGTGTCAGACAAAGATTCATGTTGGTACTTTACTGTACAAAATAGAATACACAAAATTAGCAGAATAGAAACTTAGCTTGTAAATCCTTTAAAATTTGTAACAAAGAAACAATAAACATTTCTCCTATAAACTTGAATAATGGCATTATTTCCTTCACAGTTACTATGCAATTATTAATTATTATTTAGTATTATTGTTCACTTTATTTAAAATGGGCTAAGATCATTTCAGAGTTTTCTAATAGGGGAGATGGTGCAAACATACATTGATAATAATACAAGTGTAACATCCGCTTGTAAAAAAAGACAGCTATGGGAACTAATGAACAGCCATATCTCCAGGAGCCCCACGGGTCCTGAGGAGTTTACCTGTGATTGCCTTTACCCATCTTTTCCAGCTGCAAATAAATATATATATATATATATATATATATATATATATATGTGTATATATATATATATATATATATATATATATATATATACACACTGTTAGGAACTCCCAAGCCAGTACAGTGAAACTCGGGGACTACTCTGAAGGCCCGGTGTTCGCTGGAGCCCCTAGTGCTGGGGACAGACTGGGCTGCGGGCCGGCCGAGGTATAACGTATACTGGCTTAAAGGAGTACCCAGGAGTGGATTGATTGGTGGGCAATAGTAAAGAAGAATCCTAGGTCAAAGGGTCACAAGCACAGATGCAAAAATCCAGAGACAAGCGAAGGGTCAGACACACAGGCAGAGAGGCAAAATCCGAAATCCAGGCAAAAGGTCGAGGTCAGAAGAGAAGGGTCACAGGTCCAAGAACAAGCAGGGGTCAAAACACGGGTAGTCAAATCCAAGGTAGCAGGAACCAAACGGATAGCACAAGCAGGCAGCAGGACTGAGGACAGAACGCAATAACCGGCAGTGAGGCTGCAGACCTCACTGCCTTAAATGTACAGATGAGCCAACCAGAGTCTAGCTCTGAAAATACTTCCAGGAGCTGATTAATGAATTAATCACAGTCTAATAGCCAGCAGGCTATTAGATCTCCCTGCGCACGCGCCCAGCTGTCCCCTGTTGCCGGGACGCGGCGCTACAGTGCTGGGCGTCCGGCCGTTGCCTTAGCAACGGTCGGGAGTTAGAAGGAAGTGATGTCCCGGTCGTCATGGTGACGGCCGGGACGCTGGGGCAGGCAGGAAGCGAGCCGCAGCGGCTGTGAGTACCGCTGCGGCTCGTGACATATACCTCTGCAAATCTGTCTCTTTCTCTGTCATAGGCCTCAGCAGAAGAGAAAATGGTCAAAGAGGCTTGATATCAGTTTCAGGCTAGCTCCAGCCAGCAATATTTATTTAAAAATAACTGGAGTGATCGCATCTTCTACAGAAGTGAAAGTGGAATCAGAGGCCTCTAGCTGCAGAGACAACCCAGAGAAGTGAGTGCCACTAAACATAGTGTATATGATCAGCGTACTTTCTTTTTCTTTGTGGTTACACCAATCCAATCTGTTTTTTTCTCACCTTTTTTTCTTGTCAGCTTACCACCCACTATATATCTCATTACTTTTGCCACTAGAAATACACATTGGTTTGTCCTCATTTATATGTGTGTTCCTTTTTTGTGTTTCAGTGAGTCAGGCTTCCAGGTCATTTCCTGGCGGGCAAGGTCTGATCTTTGTGGAGGAACTCCTGTACCAACGGTGAGAGGGACCTGCAAACTAGCACTTGTAATCAAAAGAAATTTAAGAAACTAAACAAGCAGTGAAAACTATAAGAACCGGTAGGAAAGAGCAGCACTGTCTGCTAACTATCCTGATTCTGGTTGGAAATGACTGATTTTGTGTGACTAGCCCGCTCAGTTAGGACTTTGTCCTGACTTCCACGATAGTTGGGATGTATGTCCCATTTCACACTCTTCTGCTTGTTAAGGGCAAACAACATGCACTACAGTTAGATGCAAGCAGCTTGTCCTTAATAAGCAGTACAGTGTGAAGCAGGACATCAGTCCCAACTATCCTTGCAGTTGAGACAAAGTCCTGACTGAGCAGGACAGTGACATAGAATTGGGACTGCCCCAATAGACTCAGGACAGTTGGCTATCATTGCCTGTGTATTTGAAGGGGATGGGCAGAGATGGAAAGCAGTCTATCCCTGTCTCAAATAATAGTCATGCCTCTTTCATACACTGGCAGTGTGGAATGGAAACCGCCATCTGCGTCTGCCCCTGTAGATGAGACATGGAAACATAGTCTGCCTACCTGTGTGACATTACTAATTTTGAATATGTGGGGCATGATGAAATATATAACAGAATCAGTGAAAGTGACACAAACATTTGCAAGGAGACGACTCAGTATAACCAGTATAACAAAGTGGTATAGTCAGTATTGATGTTGTGTCTTCATGTTTATATACATGCTAAATTTATGTTTTATACTGTGTATTTTTTAATAAATTGTATTTCCAGTTGGATCAGCGCTATCCTATATATTTTTTCTATTCCCCTATAAGAGAATAACAGGAGTTCCTAAGACCTCTGCTATTATTATGCAAAAGAAAAAAACTAAACACACATAAACCATTTTAAATAAACTTTAACTGCATTAACAACTTTCCAAAACCTTGTTCACTGCGTAAGTAAATAAAGAAATAACACTTCCTCTTGGACCTTTGTAATCCAAATGAGGACCTGCCCATGGAGAGGCTGGATGGCAGCTTGGTTTAGAACACAGCCTTAGTAAAGAGTTTGTGCATTTTGCTGTCATTATGAAACTCTACAAAGAAGACTACAATGACAACAAGTCAAATGAACTGTTCTGCAAAACTCTTTTTTGATAATGATGTAAAAGTCAATTTTCAAAAAAGATGAAATTGCTTTGAAAAAATACTTGGTGAAGTTGGTGTCAAACTGCACTGGTCAACGTCCTTTTCCAAGATGAAGGAAAAAAAGTACATACTAAGAAAAACAATGAATTGAGCCGTCTTTCATAGCTCACTTTATTGAGTAGTGAATACAATTTCCTGCAGGAAATGGATTTAATTATGTAATTGAAATATCTGTTTATTGTATATTGTATTAAATTTGTAAGGAGCCATTAGAATTGTTTTACTTTTCTAAAAAAAATTAAATCCAATATCATCTGTCTGTATGGATTGTTGTTTTATGAAAGACAACAAAAGTCAAATGAGTTAATAATGGAAAGGCTAACTCAGCTTAATCTGATGGTAGTGGTAGAAGGCTGCATGTTCAAAGACATAAAAAGTGAAAAAGTCAATATGAAGGATACAGCACAAGAAATATATGCTGCTGTAGGACGCACAAAGACATAAACACAGATTAAGCAGAGGGTAGACAAATGTAGGCCGACAAGCCACAGAGCACACAAACAGAAATTGTGGACACACGTTACATAGAAGGTTGCCAAGCTTAAAAAAACACACGCCAAAAAACAGGGACATTTTGCCAGGATGTGCCCAAGTGAAAGATGGAGCTACAGAGAAAAGCAAAGCAATGCACATGTGGTACAAAAGGGAGGAAAACGCAAATACATTTAAATGTGAAGCTTGACACAGGCACATAAATAAGTTGCACACCTATGTACACTTAGACACATGTTCCTCAAAAGTAATATGATTTTGAACAAACAGATCAACCAAGATTTTTTAGAATATGTTGGGGAATGACTGAAGGTAATAGACAGTTTTATATTGAAATGCACGTACAAACAATTGACAGATATTATAAAGTTCTATGTTATAGAAACAAAACCTCCTGAAGTTCTAACCTTACAGATTGCAAGAAACTCACCCTGGTAAAAATTGAGTAGGTTTTGGCTGTTTGTCAGGAATACACTCCTTGCAACCTAGAACACAGCCAGTTATACAACCACTGAGAAGAGTTTCTACAGTTCCAAAGGAACTTGCACTATGTGTAATTAGCTTGTTTGGTTGGATGGTGGCAGTGGGTCATCTCCTATCAAGTATTAGTCAACCTATCTAGTAGTGCTCTTGGATCAGCCACCTAGCTGTAGCTTAGTATCTCCACCCTCAGGATCATAAGCTAATCATCAGGGACAAAGGTTAGCAAACATATGTCCCTGCACATGCAGGTTTGATAACAAAAAACAGGTGTGATGCAGATGCAGCACTTATAGTGGTGCACAGTTAACTCTGGTGAAGAGAATGGGCGCCAGGTTATCTATATAAAATCAATTAGGTTCATTTATTTTATTTAGTCTTTTATATCTGTCCTCTTGAGCACAAATAACTTAGTTGCAGTAAAATACTTTACTGTTCAAATCACTTTGTATCTCATTGACAATTTTCTCATTACAACAAATAGCAGTAGTAATCTCATTAGTTCATGGCTTGACTTTCACACACGAGGGTCACCATTCAAGGTTAGCAGTCGAAAATCCCTGTTCGACGTTTATGATTGCAGCTCTAGTCAACCATGTGCAAACCCGCTCAACCATAGTCAATTGGCTTGAACCTGCTCAACTTTCACTAATCGACTCAAAATTATGTAGAATTTTACAATTTTCGTACTGATTTCTCAAACTGGTTTGAGAATTTATATTTGGATCTCGAGCACATTCAAGCATTCACAGTACTAGCTCAGACAAGAACAGGAACAAACCTATATAAACAGATGGGCTATGGCAGGTTTAAACCAGAATCGCCCAACTGGATTTGTTTTATGTTCAAATAGTTAATTGAGAAACACAAGTCACACAATTCTTCTCCCCACTCCTATGGGCATCACTCCACACTCATACCTCATGGGGTGTTACATATAGAAAAACTATCTATACAGACCCATTGGAATGGGTTAGTTCATAGTTAATTAGTGGAAAATAAATCAAATGTATTACACACAGATTGAGGAAGAAATGTTGGCTATAGTTTTGTGATGTGAGAAATTCCAGCTTTACATTTAGAGGCCAATTCAATTTTCCCTTTTCATTTGTGATAATGCTTTACAAACAGAAATGCAATACATTTTTCACCAATTCAGTAACTCAAATTTTAATGCTCAAATTTTAATGGCAAAATTTTTTATTGTCTATGTATAGAAAGTAGACCTTGAATATACCTTTTCAATTCATTTTGCACAATATCTTTGCTCACGTGAAATTCATTTTTATTGTCTGACTCTGAAAAACATTCCAAAGTATGTAATTCAATGGGTGAACCGCACTGTCAAAGTATATTTTAAAATAATCAATAGAGATGTAATATATTAATTGCTTGTGTATTGTTATATACAATATATACACTTAATTATTTAATATTATAAAAAATATTATATTAATACTTAAACAGACTTCAGAAATAATAATAATTTAATTGATAATATATAATGTATACACACAGACATATGTGTGTGTGTGTATATATATATATATATATATATATATATATATGTGTATATTACATATTGTATTATTAGATTACTTAGAAATTAATTTCCAATTAATTATAAACTATTGTTAACAATTGTAATATATTAAATAATACAATAATTAAATAAGCCCTTTTACCACTGGCACCTGTTCCCAACCAGGTGTAATAAGTTTGATCCAAGTATTTCTCCTCTTTGTTGGAGAGGTTGTCAGAGTCAAGTTCTTTTCTCCATATCTGGTGGTCTTATCTAGTCATACAGAACTTTTGGTCTGAGGTTCAAACTCTCATTGCAAGTATACATTGCTTACAATGTATGCATTGTATGCAACAGATCACCTGTTTCTGCTAAAATACACATTATTCTCACTGCTTTTTACTGAAAACATCTGAACCAATATTTTAAACACATCTTAAGTGCATCCACTTGCCTAATTGGTAGCTGTTGGAAAAATTAGACTACCAATCATAGAGGCCCTCAGGAAAAATGTCTGGCATATTTATGAGGTGGAACTTATGACTAGTATCTTGTGGAATTTATCTTCTTCTATCTATAAAACCTGGATATCTGGAATCAATTTAACAATATCCCACCCTCACTCTTCTAGATCTATCTCATCCTGTGGCAAAGCTCATCTTGAATTTATAATCCCCTAAATGATGCTTTACTGTTCGAAAGGTAATACCCCCTTCAATCTACCTTCCACCCTTCTTTTCCCTTTTTATTTTCCACCATTTAAAATTAAAAACCAAGCATTGACATATTTTATTTCTATTTGCATCAGCATCTATTTGTAATTGTTCTATTGTTACATATTGTACTTTAGTTATATTCATCCTCATGAGTAGGATGCTCATATGTTTTCTGTTTCTAACTTTTTGATGTTGTTAACAATAAGTTGTTTAAAAAAGAATTGCTAATTATTTAATGCTAAAACATTAGATGATTATAGTTATGTAAATAATACATACTATTACTATATTAATTATTAGTAATTATATTATAACATATTTTGTTATAGGCAGTTCTTAAATCATGCTGTCACAATTATGGTCACCTTGCATGTAATGTAGGTTTCTTCTTCTGTTCAATGTGCCACTATATTTAACCTGTGATCCTGATTATTAATGCCCATGGGAACCTCTTTATACTATTCGGGGTACACTACATCTGCCCAACCTACCTCTGTGTGGCCGTTTGCTACTATACTTCTGGTCCCCTTTCACAATTCCTTGATCACTTCACCACATGGTTCCCTCATTTTCTCTCCTCTGACCAATAGACACTCTGCTTCCTCCAAACTTCTTTACTCCTCCTCCTCCCTTGGTCTGTCTCAATGGACCTCCTCTCCCACCCACAGTAGTGGCCACTCCCTTGATCTTGTCTTTTCCCACTTCTGTACTCTCTCTGACTTCAACAATTCACCTTTCATTCTCTCTCTAACCACCATCTCCTCTATTTTAGTATCTCTCCACCTCTGTGGCCTTTCCACTTCCCTAAAGTTTCTTTTTACAGCTGCAACCTGAACACCATTGATCCTACCATGTTATCCTCCTCGCAGGTCTTACTCCTATCCCCATCACCAACTTTTCTTGAATTGATCAGGCTGACTACTTCTATAATCCCCTTCCCTTACCACTGCCCTTTACTCTGTTGCCATGGCTGTTAATATCAGCCATCCGTGGCCCTCCAAACTTACTCACTATCTTCAAAACTGTTCCTGTAGAGCAGAATGGCTCTGGAGAAAATCACACATT
Source organism: Mixophyes fleayi (assembly GCF_038048845.1). Taxonomy (NCBI): domain Eukaryota; kingdom Metazoa; phylum Chordata; class Amphibia; order Anura; family Limnodynastidae; genus Mixophyes; species Mixophyes fleayi. Next base: position 378,888,255 of record NC_134402.1, read on the forward strand.
CATTCTGGTGTCCTTCATTTCAAGTTTGTTCTCTACTTTTAAAGTTCTGCCCTATCACTCTCTAAACAGTCATACTTCAAGGCTCTCATTTCCTTTGCCACCTTCAACTCCCCCCTGTCTCCTCCTCCTCCCACTCCTCTCCTCACTCTCTTCTCTTAGCTTTGCTACCCACTTCACCTGCAAAATTGAGTCCATACCCATGAAATCTCCTCCTATCAGTTACGTCTCACCGCATCTTTTAATGGACTGTCTCCAAAGATCTCTCTTCCTTGACCCACTCTAAACGAATTTCATCCCCTCCAGTCCACCGAAGCAGTCCTCACTAAAGTCACTACTGACCTTCTCTGACCTTCCATAAAGTGGTACAAACTGCCAACAACGCGGCTGCTGGTCAGGCTGTGTCTTCTACCGTGTTTGGATGCAATGTGTTTATACTTTAATATTACAGTTGCCCTGTTCCTTTGTTTTTTCATTAAGGCATATTTTACAAGTTTAAAATAGAAGTGATAGTATGGAATAATTGCCGGTGATATCACACTGATTGACTCACTGAATTAAATTTGTCAACACTATGAACCTCAGATCTTTTTCAGGGAACTAAAACTGAAGTTTGAAGAACCACAGACAGCCACAGTGATGAAAACTGTTGCATAAATCCCAGGTTATATAGGCTATTTGTGTCCTTAGTTTGTAAGCAGATGACAAAATGTTATATAACGTGTTGCTTTTATCTCCTATACATTACAGTTATGTTAAATGCGGCAGAATTCTTTATTTTAAATGGAGACTTTAAACATCATCTCAAAGCTCTCATGACTGAAGCAAAAGATAATTACTTACTGCAGTATATTCTGTGGGCATGATTCATTAAGCAAAGGAAAGCAAAGAAATGAATAACTTTGAACATTGGCAAAACCATGTTGCAATACAGGGGGTGCAAATGAGTTTATTATTTTGCACAAAATACTGGCTGCTTTTTCATGTAGGATGCAAATACTTGATAACTTTATTTTTAAACTGACATTAAAAGTTGATCTAGGACATGCTGTATTCCAATTATAAATCTGTCTTCATATTTTAAATTTACCTCCCCTCCAATACAACATGGTTTTGCAAAGGTGCAAAGTTACTCAATTTTTTGCTTTCCTTTCCTTAATGAACCAGGACCAATATGGTCAAATGCCTATATATAATTGTGTGACATGACCAATGGGACACCTATGTTATGGCTTTTAATTAAGTTCTTTTGCAAAAAATAAAAAAAAAGACAAATAGGCATACAAAGTAAAATACAAGCTGGCCATTAATCTGTAAATTGTAAGATATTTGGAATGTTAGTGCTGTATTTCTATTTGCAGGACCGGATATACTATTAGGTGCCTAGGGTGGCAATGGTTAGGGGTGCCTAAAACACTAAATGTGTGACATAATGTCACTCAGCTAGTGTTTAAATGCCCCTGCTGTGCCTCCAATGGAGCACCGGCTGCTGACGTGGAGGACAAGCAACCAACAGCTTCTTCTGAATCTGTCAGCTGCTACTCCTGTATGCCAATGATAGGCCATGAGTCTGGCACTGGGCTATGATACTAGGCATCTCCAGTCTGACAAGTATTGCATGCTGCCCCCACTACCTACATGCTAAGATAAGAGCGCCGAGGATGCCCATAGAGCTTTCACCACACTCTGTATATACTAGAGATGCTCAGGCTGGGTTCCCCGAGAACCGAGAACCCCCGAACTTCGCAGATCTGAGTACCGAGCCGAGCCAGCTCGGTACTTTCACGCTTTTTCCGAAATTAAAACGAGGCAAAACGTCATTGTTACGTCATCGGATCTCTTGAGTTTTGGATTCTTTTTTTTTTTTTTTAAATATATTTTATTAGGGTATTTTTCAATCTTTAAACAGTACATAGCATAAATCACATTGAACAAATAACAAATAAAGAGTTATTACAAAAAAAGCAAAAATATGAATAGTGACAATAAAATTTAAGATAGGGAAAAGAAAAGCAGGGGATAGGAAAGGAAGATGGAATGGATGTCTCCAAAGAAGGAGAGAGGAAGGGAAGGAGGGAGGAGAAAGGCATGTTAGTATGGTGAAGGGGGGAAGGAAGTTAGGCGTCTGGCCTGGCTCGAGTTTTGGATTCTATAAGTACCGTCCTCCACGGCAATCCAACGCCAATTCACAGAGGGACACAGAAGTGGTAGCACAGTCTGTAGAGCAGTTGGGCAGCGTCATAAGTAGAATAGAAAGAGGAGGGGGTAGCAGTGCTCTTCAAACTCTACAGTGACATTCAGGAGAACTCCATTGCTCCATTGCTAATTGTCATTGCTGAAATAGAATTACTAGGTCTGGCAGGCTTGGATTTCCAAATCTGCAGTCCCATAATGTACAGTGTTATATTGGCAACTCACAAAGAGGAGAGCTCCATTGCTCCATTGCTAATTGTCATTGCTGAAATACAATACTAGGGTTGGCAGGCTTGGTGTAAATCTGCAATCACATTGTACTGTGTCATATAGGTTATACACAAAGAGAAGAGTTCCATTGCTCCATTGCTAATTGTCATTGCTGAAATAGAATTACTAGGTCTGGCAGGCTTGGATTTCAAAATCTGCAGTCCCATAATGTACAGTGTTATATAGGCAACTCACAAAGAGGAGAGCTCCATTGCTCCATTGATAATTGTCATTGCTGAAATGCAAATACTAGGGCTGGCAGGCTTGGTGTAAATCTGCAGGCAAACTATACAGTGTTATATATACGTTACACACAAGGGGCCTGATTCATTAAGAATCTTAACTTGAGAAACTTCTTATTTCAGTCTTCTGGACAAAACCATGTCACAATGCAAGGGGTGCAAATTAGTATTCTGTTTTGCACATAAGTTAAATACTGACTGTTTTTTCATGTAGTAAAAATACTAGGGCTGGCAGGCTTGGTGTAAATCTGCAGTCAAATTGTATGGTGCTATATACGTTACACACAAAGAGGAGAGCTGCATTGCTCCATTGCTAATTGTCATTGCTGAAATACAAATACTAGGGCTGGCAGGCTGGGTGTAAATCTGCAGTCAAATTGTACGGTGTTATATAGGTTACACACCTATAAATTTGCAGTTACATTTTACTGTACCATAGCTCACTCAGAAACAGGAGAGGTGGCAGGGTTCAGTGCTGAAACAGAAATTGCAATAATAGGGCTGTCAGTGTTCTTAAAAGTCTCCAGTGACATTCTACTGTGCCATGGCTCATACAGAAACAGGAGGAGTGGCATTGTTCTTGTCACTCTCCAGTCTCAGTTATGATGATACTAATCTCTCTACCTCATGTGCTAAAGCCTATGTTTAAGTACATAGTGGTTTTAAGTCAGGGAAACAAAAATGTAAATAAAAAGCTTGTGCCTTTTTAAAGAAAAAAAAACTAATAAAGGTGAAAGTTTACTGTAGAAGGACATAAAATTGCCAAGATGCCATTCTACCCAAAATATTACCAAGCATACCAGCATCAGGTAGCTCCCTTCTCTAAGCTAGGTTTCAGCACCAGCAATTTACACTGTCATCATATTCACCCTCATCAGTGTGTAAATCATCCTCAAACAATACTAATTCATCCCCGCTGGAATCCACCATCACAGAAGTCTGTGTACTTTGATGTAATTGCCGGTAATGGTCTTCCTCGTGGAATATGTAGCTCATTTCATGGCAGAGCTGTGACGATTTTTGGACAATTCTTTTAGACCAGACCAAATGTCAAAATGTGGTGCTGACTCATCTGCATCAGCACTGGGTGTCTTGGGAAAGCAAAGTTTTTCCCTAGAAGCAGTTGCCAGAGAAGCTGAAGGTGGAGACGTTGTTGTGTCATGTACCAATTGAGTTGTCACCCTGCTGACCAGGAGCTCATTGCATCTCTTGAGATCTGGGTCAGTTGGAAAGAAAGAGAAGACATAGCTCTTAAACCTAGGATCAAGCACAGTTGCCAAAATGTAGTGATCCGATTTCAAGATGTTGATAACTCTTGGATCCTGGCGAAGTGAATTAAGTGCTTAATCTACAATTCAAATATAGTTAGCGGATTTGTTTTGTTTCATTTCCTCCTTCAATTTCTCTACCTGCTTCTCAAAAAGTCTAATTAGGGGAATCACTTGACTCAAGCTAACAGCTAACAATATCTGCACTCTCATCACAGGTGACTACCTCGGTGGACTAAAGTACATTCCCCCGCAAATTCTATTCTTCATGCAGCTGCTGCATTCTCCTACATGTTGTTGCAGAATGCCGAAAATGAACCAAAATATTTCGGGACACAGACAGCATCTCCTGCATGTCAATGTCATTTTTTTAAAAGTTCTCTACCACCAAGTTGATTGTGTTACAATGACATCCCTTATTTATCCAAACAGGTTGTCAGCGGTATTACCTCTGACCTGCGCCTTGTCTCGTCTCTGATAACCACCTGTCACGGGCACTAGGAGTTGCTACCCAAGTTTCACCAGATGGACCTCTGCTAGAGAGGCGGGGTTATGGCACACACCTCAAAGCAGGCAGGTGAATGATTGGAGCGACACAACAGCAGGAGAGTAGAGATAGTCTGAGGAAGTCAGCGACTTGCAGCTATGGTTGGAGGAAAAGTCAGCGACTTGGAGCTGTAAACTGGAGACTGAAGATAATGTAGACACGAGGAGTGGACGTGGATAGGTGATGGTAGGTAGAGGAGGAGTCAGTGGTCTGCGTACAGCAAGTTGTACCACTGTAGTGACGGGAAGAATAGTACTGGTGCAGGTAGGTAGCAGGGTAGTCGGTGGTCTGCATTCAACAAGTTGTACCACTGCTAAGGTGAGAAGTCTGGTCCAGGTGTAGGTAGGTAATAGGAGAGTCAGTGGTCTGCTTATAGCAAGTTGTACCACCGCTGTGATAGGAGGACTTGTCCAGGTGCGGGTAGGTAGCAGGGAAGTCAGTGGTCTGCGTGCAGCAAGTTGTACCACTGCTGTGAGAAGGAATGAGGACTTGTATAGGTGCAGGAGAGGGAAGTTGAAAGGCAAACTGTGGCTGTATGGAAACAGCGCGAGTAGAGCAATGTCTTGTGAGGCAGAGATGGAAGGCACAATGAATAGTCTGTATGGAGTAACTGTCTTGCAGTGAGGGGAAGCTGGTCACAGCAGATATGCACAATAACGCTAAGTAGTAGCGTGAGGAGATATCGTAGCTTGAGTGAAAGCTTGTCCTAAATGAAGCAATGCAGTAACACAGTCTATATGGGTACTTGTACCCTGTGCAGCAAACAACAATGGATACAGCTGGTATGCGAGCAATAGGCAATAGTCAATAGTCAGTAGAGCATACCCAGTTGTGTAGATCCGGAATCAGCTGAGAAGTGAAGCGTTGTAGCGGTATGGGAACCGCCGCTGAGTTGAGCAGGGAGCAGCGTGGAAGCTGAAGCACGAGTATAGCTGGAAGCAGTTTGGAAACTGTACACACGAGTAGAGCTGGAAGCAGTTTGGAAACTGCACACAGGAGTAGAGCTGGAAGCAGTTTGGAAACTGCACACAGGGGTAGAGTTGGAAGCAGTTTGGAAACTGCACACAGGAGTAGAGCTGGAAGCAGTTTGGAAACTGCACACACCTATAGAAGTTCACTGGGAGTGAGACTTCTAGATCAGGCAACTACCTAAGGCTGCAGGTGCCTTAAGTAGGGAGGGGTGATTGATCCATCAATCACATTAGTGGTCAGGTGTAGTTGTTAAAGGGACCTGCGCATGCGCAGTGCGACAAGATGGCGGACGGCCGCGGTTCAACACAAGTGTGAGCGGGAAAGATGGAGAACCACGTACCAGAGTGGAGGCACTCACACTCCGGTGAGTGACAGTACCCCCCCTTTTAAAGGTGGGCACAGAACACTTGGAACCGGGTTTGGCCGGAAATTTTTGGTAGAATTTTTTAAGCAGAGCTGGAGCGTTGAGGTCCTCAGCGCGAATCCAGGAGCGTTCCTCTGGGCCGAAGCCCTTCCAATGAACGAGGAATCGGAGAGTTCCTCTTGAAATTTTTGCATCCAGGATCGGAGAGATCTCGAACTCCTCTTCTTGATGAATCTGTACTGGTTTAGGTACAGAAGGAGGAGCAGAAAAACGATTGATAACAAGAGGTTTGAGCAGAGAGACATGGAAGGCATTGGAGATCCGGAGGTTCTTTGGTAATAGTAGCTTGAAGGATTTATGACTTGAGTGATCTTGTATGGTCCGATGAAGCGTGGCGCAAACTTCATGGACGGAACCTTCAAGCGGATGTTTTTTGTAGAAAGCCATACACGGTCTCCAAGCTTGAGTGGTGGAATGGCTCGCCTCTTTTTATCTGCGAAAAATTTGTATCTGGCTGATGCTTTCCTCAGGGATGATCTCACCTGAGTCCAGATGGTTTTAAAGTTTTGACAAAGTCTCTTCACCGCAGGGACTTGGGTGGGAGGGAAGGCAGGAAACTCTGGGAGAGATGGATGGTGACCGTAAACCACGAAAAAAGCAGTTTTTGTTGAAGACTCATGGTACATGTTATTGTGGGCAAACTCAGCCCACGGGAGTAAATCTACCCAATTATCTTGATTGACTGAGGAAAAGATTCTTATGAAGGTCTCGAGATCTTGATTGACCCTTTCGGTCTGTCCGTTTGATTGGGGATAGTAAGACGATGATAGAGACAGTCGGATACCCAAGTTCTTACAAAGGGCTCGCCAGAATCTGGAGACGAACTGCACTCCTCTATCGGACACAATCTCGGACGGACAGCCGTGAATTCGAAAGATTTCTTTAATAAAATGGTCAGCCAAGGTAGAAGAAGATGGTAATCCGGTGAGAGGAACGAAGTGAACCATCTTGGAGAATCTATCCACCACTACCCAGATGGTATTACATCTCTTGCTAAGAGGAAGTTCGGTGACAAAGTCCATACTTATGTGGGTCCAAGGTTTGGTAGGGATAGGTAGTGGTTGGAGCAATCCCGCTGGTGTTCTGCGGGAAGACTTAAATTGAGAGCAGATCTCACAAGCGGCCACAAATTCTCTGACATCCTTTCTGATAGAAGGCCACCAATAACTCTGGGAAAGGATGTCAAAAGTCTTTCGTTCCCCAGAATGTCCAGAGAAGCGTGAAGAATGGTACCATGACAATATTCTCTTGCGTAGAGATGGCGGAACAAGAGTTTTCCCAAACGGTAGCACATTGGTGGACGAAGTGGCCAAAGTCACACATTTAGGATCCAGTATAGGATGATCGGAAGAATCCAAGATGTCAGAAGGAGGAGCAAATGCCCGGGATAAAGCATCTGCTTTCCTGTTTTTTGCAGCAGGTTTGAACGTTATAATGAGTTCGAAGCGAGAAAAGAAAAGTGACCACCTCGCCTGTCGAGGGTTTAGACATTGGGCTGTTTGTAAATAGAGGAGATTTTTGTGGTTGGTGAAGATGGTTACAGGATAATGAGCCCCCTCCAGTAGATATCTCCACTCCTCCAATGCGACTTTTATTGCCAACAGTTCTTTGTCACCGATGGTGTAGTTCTTTTCCACGGGTAGAAGACCCCGGGAGTAGAAGGCACAAGGATGGAACTTCTGTTGCTCAGATCTTTGGGAGAGAATAGCTCCTAGTCCGACATTGGAGGCGTCCACCTCGAGAAAGAAGGGAAGGTTTACGTCAGGCTGCCGAAGAACAGGGGCGGTAGAAAATGCCTCTTTAAGGCTTTGGAAAGCTTGAAGGGCCTTGGAGGACCAGTGTTTAGTATTGGCGCCCTTCTTGGTCAGGGCCACAATAGGAGAAGCAATAGATGAGAAGTTCAGGATAAAACGTCTGTAATAATTCGCAAACCCCAGGAAGCGTTGTATAGCCCTGAGGGTAGTTGGCTGGGGCCAAAGTAGGACGGCATTAACTTTGTCAGGATCCATCTCCAGACCTACTCCGGACACGATGTATCCAAAGAATGGAATTTGGGATAATTCGAAGGAGCATTTTTCTAATTTGCAGAATAGGAGGTTCTTCCGCAGTCTGGAGAGAACCTCTGCCACATGTTGATGGTGGGAGACAAGATATTGAGAAAAGATTAAAATGTCGTCCAGATAGACTACAATGCACACATATAATAGGTCCCGGAAGATCTCGTTCACGAATCCTTGGAAGACAGCTGGGATATTACACAGTCCAAAGGGCATAACTAGGTATTCGTAATGCCCATCCCTGGTGTTGAATGCTGTCTTCCATTCGTCGCCTGACTTGATCCGGATTAGGTTGTAAGCGCCACGGAGATCAAGTTTGGTAAAAATCCGAGCACCTTTTATACGATCAAAGTGTTCGGTGATAAGAGGAATCGGGTACCGATTTTTTGCGGTTATGGCATTGAGCCCCCGATAATCAATGCAGGGTCTTAAGGTCCCATCTTTCTTTTTCACGGAAAAGAAGCCCGCTCCAGCGGGAGAGCTGGAAGGTCGAATGAATCCGCGATAAAGGTTGTCCTTGATATACTCTGACATAGCCTGTGTCTCTGGTAGCGAGAGAGGGTATACACGGCCCCTAGGAGGGTTTTTGCCAGGTAGTAAATCTATGGGACAATCCCATGCCCGATGAGGTGGCAGGCGTTCAGATTGCGCCTTATCGAACACGTCAGCGAACGGGGCATACTGTGGAGGAAGGCCCGGAGGACCAGGTGTTATAGATGATCTGTTGATTTTGAGTGGTACCACTCGGGTTAGGCATCTATGATGACAATCCGGGCCCCAGGATGTGACTTGGGGAGTACTCCAATCAACTTGTGGTGAATGAAGCTGAAGCCATGGAAGGCCAAGAACGATGGGACTAGTAGTAGCAGGAAGGACCAGGAAAGAGATTTTCTCTCTGTGTAAGGCTCCAATTTGAAGGGTCAAAGGATTCGTACAGTGGGTGATAAGTCCATTAATGATGCGAGAGCCGTCTATAGCGGTGACCGCTATGGCGGTTTTTAACGGGGCCACTGGTAGGGACCACTGGTTAACAAGAGCACTGGAGATAAAGTTGCCGGCAGCGCCGGAATCCAGAAGTGCTTGAGAGATAAAAGATTTGGTGGCTGAGAAGATGGTAACATCAAATGCACACACTTTGGAATCCATAGAAGATGGAGAGGAGTCCAGGGACCCTAACCTTACCTCTCCAGAATTGGTTAGGGCCTGGCATTTCCCGACTTCTTAGGACATGAGTTCAGGCTGTGAGTAGGGTCAGCACAATAGATGCAGAGTCTATTTTGTATTCGTCGATCCCTCTCTCTAGATGTTAACTTAGAACGTCCTACCTCCATGGGTTCCACTGGAGGGGGAAGATGACGAACTTGAGGTGATGGGCGAGTGAACCCCTTAGAGGTGCTTGTTCTTTCAGGCTCCCTCTCACGGAATCTTATGTCTACCCTATGATATAGGGAAATTAGATCGTCCAAGGAGGAGGGTAACTCTTGTGTGGTCAGTGCGTCTTTGATCTTATCCGTCAGACCCTGCCAGAAGGCAGCTATCAGGGCCTCGGTGTTCCACTGTAGTTCAGAGGCGAGTATCCGAAACTGAATGACGTACTGGGCCACAGAGTGTGATCCTTGGCGTAGTCGGAGAATGCTGGAAGCCGCAGAGACAACGCGGCCAGGTTCATCGAAAAGTTTGCGAAACGTGGAAATGAAGAGTGCACTATCCTCCAATAGGGGGTCATTTCTCTCCCACAGAGGGGAGGCCCACGCAAGAGCCTGTCTAGAAAACAGAGAAATGAGGTAGGCAATCTTGGCACGGTGAGTGGCAAAATGGTGAGGTTGAAGCTCGAAATGGAGAGAGCACTGATTCAAAAAACCTCTACACGTCTTGGGATCTCCATCATATTTTGAGGGAGTAGGCAGGTGTAGCGTGGAAGCAGTAGACACCTGGGATGGCACTGGGGAAGGAGAAGGCGCTGAAGGTACAACAGTCGCTGAAACATTTTGTAGAGGAACTCCTCGGGTGGCCAGAGTCTGGAAACACTGGAACAGATGTTGCTGTCGAACATCCTGTTGTTCTACCTGAGTGACCAGATGCTGCAGCATCTCCTTAGCTGTTGGTTCCAATCCTGGGTTATGTCATGGCCTGATCTTACTGTCACGGGCACTAGGAGTTGCTACCCGAGTTTCACCAGATGGAACTCTGCTAGAGAGGCGGGGTTATGGCACGCACCTCAAAACAGGCAGGTGAATGATTGGAGCGACACAACAGCAGGAGAGTAGAGATAGTCTGAGGAAGTCAGCGACTTGCAGCTATGGTTGGAGGAAAAGTCAGCGACTTGGAGCTGTAAACTGGAGACTGAAGATAATGTAGACACGAGGAGTGGACGTGGATAGGTGATGGTAGGTAGAGGAGGAGTCAGTGGTCTGCGTACAGCAAGTTGTACCACTGTAGTGATGGGAAGAATAGTACTGGTGCAGGTAGGTAGCAGGGTAGTCGGTGGTCTGCGTTCAGCAAGTTGTACCACCACTATGGTGAGAAGTCTGGTCCAGGTGTAGGTAGGTAAATGGAGAGTCAGTGGTCTGCGTATAGCAAGTTGTACCACCGCTGTGATAGGAGGACTTGTCCAGGTGCGGGTAGGTAGCAGGGAAGTCAGTGGTCTGCGTGCAGCAAGTTGTACCACTGCTGTGAGAAGGAATGAGGACTTGTCCAGGTGCAGGAGAGTGAAGTTGAAAGGCAAACTGTGGCTGTATGGAAACAGCGCGAGTAGAGCAATGTCTTGTGAGGCAGAGATGGAAGGCACAATGAATAGTCTGTATGGAGTAACTGTCTTGCAGTGAGGGGAAGCTGGTCACAGCAGATATGCACAATAACGCTAAGTAGTAGCGTGAGGAGATATCGTAGCTTGAGTGAAAGCTTGTCCTAAATGAAGCAATGCAGTAACACAGTGTATATGGGTACTTGTACCCTGTGCAGCAAACAACAATGGATACAGCTGGTATGCGAGCAATAGGCAATAGTCAATAGTCAGTAGAGCATACCCAGTTGTGTAGATCTGGAATCAGCTGAGAAGTGAAGCGTTGTAGCGGTATGGAACCGCCGCTGAGTTGAGCAGGGAGCAGCGTGGAAGCTGAAGCACGAGTATAGCTGGAAGCAGTTTGGAAACTGTACACACGAGTAGAGCTGGAAGCAGTTTGGAAACTGTACAAACGAGTAGAGCTGGAAGCAGTTTGGAAACTGCACACAGGAGTAGAGCTGGAAGCAGTTTGGAAACTGCACACAGGGGTAGAGTTGGAAGCAGTTTGGAAACTGCACACAGGAGTAGAGCTGGAAGCAGTTTGGAAACTGCACACACCTATAGAAGTTCACTGGGAGTGAGACTTCAAGATCAGGCAACTACCTAAGGCTGCAGGTGCCTTAAGTAGGGAGGGGTGATTGATCCATCAATCACATTAGTGGTCAGGTGTAGTTGTTAAAGGGATCTGCGCATGCGCAGTGCGACAGGATGGCGGATGGCCGCGGTTCAACACAGGTGTGAGCGGGAAAGATGGAGAACCACGTACCAGAGTGGAGGCACTCCCACTCCGGTGAGTGACACCACCTCTCACTCCCGCCTTCAAGACTTCTCCCATGCTGCTCCCCACTTATGGAATTCCCTACCACGCTCAATCAGACTTTCCCACACCCTTCAAATCTTTAGATGCTCTTTGAAAACCCATCTCTTTTTTTAGAAGTGACCTTATCCTCGATAACACTATTCACACTAATGCACTCTCACAACTATCCCAATCTCCACTTTGAGTCACACTCGCTCCTCTTGTTTAAGCTGGGCCCTCCTCCCTTTAGAATGTAAGCTCTCTAATGAGCAGGGTCCTCCATACCCTTTGTTTTCATGTCTCCATACATTTTGTCTGCCTTGTCTGTTCTTGTTTTACTTATGTCTTGTTTTATGTATGTCCTTGTCTTCCCTACTGTACGGCGCCATGGAGCACTGTGGTGCCTTACAAATCTACAATAATAATACTAATAATAATAATACTACTACTAATAATAATAATAATATGCCTCTTAGTGAAGCCGATAATACACAGAGTAGCCTGCCTCTGAAAAATGTGACCTACTTGGGTATAGCTTCTGCTGTTTTGGCTGGTGAAGGCAACCCAGTGGTACACAGTCATATAGGGCCTGATTCATTAAGGAAAGTTAAGTAAAAAAAATTGAGTAAGTAGTCTCCTGGACAACCATGTTACAATGCAAGGGGTGCAAATTAGTTTTCTATTTTACACATAAGTTAAATACTGTCTGTTTTTTCATGCAGCACACAAATACTTGATAGATTATTTGTACACTGAAATATAAAGTTGATACATTTTTTTACTTAACTTTCCTTAATGAATCAGGCCCATAATCTTTAGTTTGCCCAGTTCCGCTTGTCCACATATCTGTGGTTAAGTGTACAGTGGGTAGAATGGCATTTTGTAGCCCAATAATTACATTTTTATGAACCTTCTGGTAGAGGTGAGGAATAGCTTTTCTAGTAAAATGGTGTCGTGATGGAATTTGGTAACAGGGACACAAGACCTCAAGTAATTGTCTAAAACCAGCTGCATTAATAGTGGATATTGGATGCAGATCTAATAATAGCATAGTCGCCATGGTGTCTGTGATCCGCTTTGCGACTGGGTGACAGCTTTCATACTTGCTTCCTCTTGCAAAGGATTATTTAACATCCAATTGTTGTAAACTACTAGTAGTCTTCTTCTTGGTTTGCTTCTGGGTTGAAGATCCACCCCCAGCAGCAGGAGCAGCAGCAGTGGGCATAACACTCAAGGATTCTTCTGAGGAGTCCTGGATAGGGGAGGAGTCATCTCGCATTAGCAACTTGGATGCAGGACTAACTCTGATCACTTGTGAGGATATTGATGATGATGGTGTTGGGAGTGTAGATTGCAGGTGCTGGGAGAAAAGGGAGGTAGCTGATGCTGGACTGCATTTTCCCAAGAGCTTTCCATGAACTCGCTTCAAATGGCGTAACATGGATGAGGATCCTAGATGGTTAAGGTCCCTACCTCTACTGACTGTGGCTTTACAAATGCTACCAATGGCTAGACAACTGTTGTCAGAATTTGGGTAAAAATAAATCCACACATAAGAGGTGGAATTTGTGGTCTTATGCCCAGGCATGACAATGGCCTTCTTATCACTGGCAAGAACTCCTACAGTCTTTGTTTTCATCTACTTCTAATTTAAGATCACATATGGTCTAGAATCTACATTTCTCATAATTATTCCATAGGGGCCTGGAGATAAACTAAAAGTAAATCACTTTGTATATTCAAAACAAAGAGACAGTTGTTGTTAGCGCTTATCCTTAACACTGCATATTTGTGTGTATCTAGCAAAATGACAACATGAGGTATTAGTTCATATTTTGATCAAAACATTTATGCCTGCATCCCAACGTCAAGGGCACCACTCCATTTGTATATTACCCTGCTTAAGAGTCATAAAAAAAGTGCCTTAACAACATTATTATTGTGCTGAAACTGCTGATGTCAGTTGCATTCAGATATTATCTTTTGTCTTATGGTCTACATGTATTATTACTGTGCATTATTGTTCAGATAATACTACTCTATGAATTTATTGTATCTTGATATTGTCCATTTTTTATCTTACAGTTACCTTTTCCATTACATCAGAGAATAAACTTGATGTACACTACCCACTGTCTATCAGGTTACAGGTCTTTAGGTTACAAGGCCTTAAAATAAGCGTGCCAAGTGGTTTATCCTCTTTTCCTATGAGTGTGTGTTTCCACGGGTTACTTTTAGGGAATCAGACGGGGGTTTCCAAAGTTCATGGTCCCTGCTTGGATCTAAAGCCTGAAGAGAGAGAGAGCAACTCGGATGGAGGCGCTGAGGTGAGAAATCAGGAAAAAAATTCTAAGGGGTTGTCTATTTACACAAGCTCCAGCATTATCAGGCAGTCACTGGTAGACATGGGCATGCTGGCAGCTGTATGTCCACAAGCACCGGCACGTCCAAACTACGTCAGTAGTATGTAATCTCTCATTATTATTCTGGCACAGGCTGCACCAGGGGTTCCTGGAAGAGTCAGTTATCACTTGCACAGGGCAGGTTGTCCTTGGGAAAGCATGAACATTTTTCCAGGCCTAATTCCCCTATGGATTTGAATCCCATGATGAAGATGCTGGGGCTAGTTCACATTATATCAGGTTGATACTACGCTGTTAGTATATGGAGCCTTGACTGGAAGTGAAGAGTTGTGGAAGAGAAATCTGGGGTCCTAGGTCTTATGGAATTTGGGTAGAGTGTTATTTAGAATGTCAGTAATATATTCCATAGAGGAAATATGCAAAATCATATTTAATATTGGAATTCTAGTAGAGGGTTTTTTTCCACTCTATGGCAATTAGTAATCAGTGAATTTGGTTAAGGAGGTCATGAGATTTTTAAGAAAGACTGTAATAGGGTCCCATGGTATCCGAGTTTTGATTACCTGCTCAATTAAATCTATAGTGGTTGTCCAGAATTACTGGATGATGGGGTATTCCCACCAAATATTAAAGAATTTACCTATTTCACCAGTTTCTCCAGCAGCGGTTGGATGAGAGAGAGTAGATGCTGTAGATTTTTTCTGGGACCATGTACCAAACTGAATATGTTTTGTATTTGTACATTTTTCCTTAATTGGTTCATTTTTCATATATTTTTATATATTTTTTTTAATACTCACAATACAAGTAAAACCATATTTTTGCCACCGCAACACCCAAGCTACGTCTTCATTTTTACAATCAACTCTAAATGGAGCCACAAGTGTAAGAAAAGCAGAAAAAATATAAAGAAAACTGTTCCACCCTGAATAAAACTTAATTTTTGTTTTAAAAACCTGTGACTGTAATGCATATTTGGGGTACATTTCTCAAAATGACCCCGATGGCAACAATAAGCCTGATTCTTATTGACATTTATTGCACCAACAAACTTTCACTAACTATCGCAATTTAACAATAAAATATTAAATAAATACTCAAATATATGAGTTAACGTACCGATTTGCCGGGCTTGTCCACCCACTTCTGTGCATGTGTGAGTTGGCTTGTCGGCTTACACATGCACAGTAGATCTGAAAGCCCAAAAGTGGGTTTCAACTTCACTAATGGCAAAAAATAACAATAAAGTATAACAATAGATGCGAGTCAACATACTGGGATGACGATAACAGAACAGGTAAGGTATGCAAAAGCTGATAAAAGGTATCACTGGCAGGGATATCACCACCAAAAAAAATACTTTATTGTCGCAGGGAACTCCTTTTATGTATTGGACGGGGCAAAAATAAGGCCTATAGAAAAATTTTGCCAGCAACAGAGCTTTTCGACATTTTATATGGTAATACAATAAGTGCTAAAATAATCATATGTACAAATAATGTAATAATATACTCTGGTTTGCGAGGGTAGCATATTGAATCAGAAAGCTGTATGAAGGGATGCCCAGTGAGGGGGAGGCGGATGGGTACAAAGTAGTAATAGTGGTGACAATTACGATGGGGCAGACAGGGCTTAGATCCCACCTGTCTATCTACGGTTCCATCTGAGTGCATGGGGGAAAGAGAGCAGCCGTAGGCAAGTTTTTAGATATTCTGGACATTTTACACCTCTGAATATAGCCACTATTTAATAGTGTCCTAAGCTACATATATAGTGCCCATTTATTTAGCAAAATGTTTTCTAGTAATGGTCTGGGGACATGCACATATATGTAACTTGCAGAGGTAATATATATATATATATATACTATATTACTAATTCACCAGGATATTTTGGAATTTCTAAATCAGCTTTTTGCAAATAGTGAATAGAAAGAAATCGTTCAATTAGTGTCAAGAGTCTGGAAACCTTTGAAGGTTATAATATGTACAGCACATTATTTAAACTGGAAAAGCCAATTTGATTTCTTGATTATAGAAATAGCTGGAGAGATTAATGAGGGAAGCTGTCTGACCATTTCATTATGACAAAATCAGTAACTGGTAAAGAGACAGAATCAGCTCTACCAGCTAATCTCTTCTCTACAAGACATGCATTTGCTAGTTCCTAATTGAATGAAAAGTGATTGGACACTTACTTTATGCAAAACAAAAATCTGAAAAGAATTGCAAAGAACCTGGGACTCTAATTATATCATTAGGATTTGTTCCCTTTGCAATCTATAATATTCAGCTTGGTGAAGATAACGCTGCTACAAAACACAATTTATCTTCATAATGAAAGGCATTCAATAACAACAAATTGTATTTATTTTGCAGGAGAAATAGCTAGATAAATGCAACATGACACATCACCCCCGTAAAGGATGATGTGTATTCTGTGAAAACCTGGCACCACAGCTTGATGGCAATACGGTTTTCTGTTTAGTGGCTGCTTAACTGTTAGCAGGATCTTTGTGTCTTAGCCATGCCGAGTCCTTGACTTGGTACAAATCTTTCTCAACCGGTACTAAGCCTGACACTATACGGCTGCAGGTCTCTTTTATTCCATCTGTAGCGCACAGATGGCACACAGTTTGGGATAGGACATATCTTGTCTCTTTCCCATCAAATGCTAAGAAGCATCTGAGCCTGTGAAGAAGACGGTAGGATATAAGGTAAAAGAAGTCAGACCTCACTGATTCACCCATTGATAGCTTAAGTACTTACAAATATACACAGGAGTGAAAATTAGACTGTTTCCTCGATAAGCCATATGCTGTTGTGTCAAAGCTCATAAAACTATATGTTTTAGTTTCACCTAGGGCTGGATATTGTGAGGTTAATCCAGTTTCCAAAAATAAACATACTGACAGTTTTCACTGAAGGTAAGGAGCTAAAAAACAACTCCTTAAAGCTGATATTATATTTTATCATTAACAAAACATGTGAAAAATATGTTGTATGTTTTGTATGAAATAAAACAAGGAAAGAGCAATAATTAAACTAATGTGATGTAAGAGGACAGATAAAATGAATTATTTTTAGTGGATTCACTCTTATACTCTCTAGATTAATCCACCTTCTATGTCCGCTCTCTTGGCAAAGTGTTAGTGGGTCAATAGCGGTCTGTAGAGAGGTTGGGGTGCATAAGGTGAGCCTACCAAGGTCAGCCCCACAAAGGCTGGGTTTGCTTAGGGAAGTAACTCTGAAAGTGGAAGTAGCTTTATCTAATGGCCAAGTACAAAGGCTTACAGGAAACTATGTGCTATATTTTTACGTTTTAAAAAGGGCTTGACCCATAGAGTTTGGAGTCTTCTGGATAACGTTTTATTCTCTAAATTGGAGAACTATGCCTAAAATCTACTAAAACACATTTAAAAATTATACCTGTCTTTCCCATACTGTCCATCACCAATAAATTATTTAGCAGATCTCATCTTAGGAAGAAACCCATGTGGGTTATGTCTATGTTTAGACAGAATCATTGAACTACAGCAATAATTAAAAACAAATTTCCTTTGTGGTTTTCAGCAATTCCATACCTATACTAGGTATCAAGTTTTTTAATTTCAACTTAAATAAATTTAAACAGAAAAGAAAATATGTCTCACAAAGCCATGTATTTACACAGACGCAAGAAATGGTAATATTGCGTCTCTCTGAAGAATATAGGGCTGTTGGATGTCTAGTGGTGTTTACAAAACTTCCCAGTCTTTGCAGCAGGATCAATATGTCCCTTAGGTGTTTTAGTTCCAGCTTTTAGGCTTCAGATATGAGGCCCTTTTTCAGTGAGAGTTGTTGGCTGACTTAAGATTGCATCACAGGGTCAACGCTATTTACCAGGCCCGGGGCCTATTTACTTATGGTTGCATCCCCACCCCCTGTTAAGTATCATCCTTTATTGCAATGATAAGGGATTATATTTTGCAGCCATTTACTAAAAAATCATCCCAGGGCAGTGCATACAATAGGAGGCTGTCCCGGTGATGACATTGCTTCATTAACAAATCCGAGCTCTGACCTGGAGTTTTTACTGCACATGCGTGTCCTTAGAACGTGCATGCGCAGAGTCATTCTCAGAGGGGGGGAGCAGGAAGGTTGTGAAGAGGGGTTCGAAATCCCTGTTCTGCAATGATCTCCATATAGGGTAGAATGGCTAACGCGATTGGGTTCAAGTTGATAAATTGGCCCACACAGCAGTTTTGTCTTAGATGGTAGGAGAGATTCGCCAAATGTAGTTCTATAGTTTAGGGGATATGGGAGAACCACCATGTGTAGTTCTGTCTTAGGGAGAATGGAAGAATCACAGATTACAGTTCTGTCTTAGGGGATATGGAAGAACACTGATGCTTGGCTGTGATTTTGCCTCACCCCTTGTCCTTGTATATAGATCATGTCTGTATAAGCTGCTGACTGCCTAGAAGGACAAACCTAGGGGCCATAACTAGTTGGTGTCCTGGCACAAAGCTCCTTGTCAGGGTGTCACGATAATGACTTGTGGGAGCCACTGACTGATATTAGCGCAACTAAGCAGAGAGGCGCGGAGTCTAACGCACCGCCTGTATTTCAAGAGGGGCCCCTACAAGGAGGCATGAACTTGACTGCATGAGGTGAGCAGGTCGCAGTTCTCCAAGTTAGTTATTAGTACAGAGGGTAGAGAACATGAATGGTCGTGCAGTCCGGGTCAGATATCAAACGATAGTTTGGTACACAAGGAAGATCCTAAGGGTAGGTCAAAGGTGAGCCAGAGGTCAGAATCCAGATAGCAGACAGAACCAAATCGCAGGACAAGACAGTGGTCAGGAACAAGCCAGGAGTCAGAACCAAAGTAGCAAACAACAGAACTAGGGAACTGGAGCCAGGAATGCTGGAGCTGGTGAAACCAATACTCTAGCACCAGAATGTAGGAAGGAGGGGACTTAAAAACATGTATGTGGCCCTTGATTGAAAGGACGTTATTCCGGGGGTCAGATGTACCTGACCGCTGACATATGAGAGAGAGAAGCATAGCAACTGGGCGCAGATTCACTGGGCATGTGCGTCAGTATGGGAGTACGTCAAGTTGCTGGTTCGGCACAGGAGACAGGTGTCCGTCCCCTGCACTTATGGACAGTGCGGGGACGGCGCCTGACACAGGGTCTCTGGTGAGGTCCACACCCATTTAGACTCTGCTGCTCAAGTGATCCAGAGACACCCTCACAGCAAAAAGTGCCATGTACTGCTGGAAAAGTAGAAATAATATGCATAGCATGGGTGTATTGTGTGGCGTTTGGATATATTAGGTAACTGATGAATGGGATATACTTATTTTTGCAAAATTGTGTAACTAAGGTTTTAAATTAGGGGAATCCAGGAAGAACTTGTAGTGCACAAATAACTTGTGGGTTTCTCTCCCCTTTTGTTGGTAGTACATTTATTAAACAATAGGATTATGTGTGTATCTCATTAATCATTTACATGTAATTGGGAGCTGCAAGTAAGCTGCTTCTAGTCTACCATCATATGAATGAAGTTGCTGCTGCTACAGAAGTACTTTTGTAAACATAAGTAAAACAAAAAATGTTAATTTAATGATTTTTTTAAATGGAATAATCTTAAAGCATGGAAGTATTTTCTACCAAATATCAAAAAAAATAATAATGTACGTTTGTTAGGAACCCCTCCAGCCGGCACAACACAACCCGGAATCTACTCTGCCAATCAGGTGTTCACTGGAGCCCCTGATGGTGGGGACAGACTGGGCCGCAGACTGACAGAGGGTCGTGAAGTATGTACCGGCTGGAGAGAACCCAGGCAAGAAGAGTCAGGTCCACGCAGAGGTCAAGGGCCGGCAGCAGACAACAGTATCGGTAAACAAGCTGAGGTCAGGGGTCACAGGCGAATAGCAGAACCGGTAAACAGGCCAGAGATCAGGGTCACAGGAAACACGAGCGAAGTCCAATTCAAAGCCAAGGGTCATACACGGGGAGTCAGTAGTGGTATCAGAATACATGAACAGGAACTAGCAGGTCAGCAGACTGGAGCACAGAAGCTATAACCGGCAATGAGGTAGCAGACCTCATTGCCTTAAATAGTGAGGACAGCCAATCAGAGCCTGGCTCTGATAATACCCAGCCCCCTGCACCTAAATTCATTAGCCCGCAGGCTAGTAATATTGATGGGCGCATGCGCCCGGCTTCTCATTGCCGGGACGCAGCGCTGAAGCATCCCTCCGTTGCCCCGGCAACGGCCGGGTCATAGGCGGAAGTGATGTCCCGGTCGCCATAGCGATGGCCGGGAGGCAGGTAGGAGAGTCGCGGCTCGTAACAACATTATTGTTATTTATGAACGCTGGTGATGCTACAAATATAAAGATAACAGCAAAAATTAGTAGTTTTAAAATAATAAATGTTGAGACTTTGAAACAGGCTTGTGTGTCCAAAACCAACATCATCATTTATTTCTGAACAAAGATGCAGAAGAAACGTGACTGGATTAAATCACTGAAGACAGTAGTCACAGAATCTTTGCTCTCTAAAGAAAGCCGTCCAGATTCCATATAAAGATTTTGCGGAGGATCCAGCGATTTGGCCATCCAGGCTATCAAACCGTGACTCTGTTCTCAGTTCCACCACTGTCCCTAACCACCGTCTGATCCAACAGCCATATCTCTTTAGCATTGATAAGCATCATATCTCTATCCTCATCTATTGGACTTCTTGGTAATTAGGTTAAATCAATTTTTACATTATTTATGCTCAAATTTAAAGCAAGTAGAGAAATCCCATATTAATTAGCAATATATACTTGTGGGCAGGACTCCCAGGAGAGCAGGTCATTCTCCCGTATCCTTCCTAGTGAAGTAGGCAGGATGGAAGCCTCCATGACGCAATTTGCATTGAATCATGTCATTTTGGCCTCGCCCCCATAGCAAAATAACGATTTACGTCTTTGTATAGCGGAAGCCAAAATGTCGCAATTCGAAGCATCTGTCCACTTCTGTCCTCATATTTCCGGAGGGAAAGAGTGAAAAGTTGGTAAGTACGTCTCACGGAGTCACACAGACCATTATTTATAAGTAGTTTAAAAATGGTGGATCAGTTGTTTCATTAAAAAAAATTACATTTGTATCCAATGTTTAAACACAGTAGGAGATTCCCTGTAGGAGATGTTTGCATATGGGTTGGCAGGCCAGTAGGTTAGACATAGGATTGGTTCTTGATGTTTGATTTTTAGTTACTGTACAACATGGTGGAGGGTCTGTAAATAACTCAAACAGGGTTGGCAATCCTTGGAAATATTTGACTGCAGTAAATTTACTGATGCATGACAGCCATGAATTTAGAGGATTAGGGAAATGTATGCAAGACAGGACCAGCTAGGTTTTTGTGATGTGAAGGAAAAAACAAATAATCAATTACATTTGACAATAAACGAGATAGGCAATGCATGGCTTGCCAACTGTGCCAGTATGGTCTCCCAGCCTCTGGACAGCAGGAGAGCAGTAGGTTCTAATTCTGTTCTATATGATCAAATAAAAAGGTGTCAGAAAATCCTAGTTTGCCTTTCATTTCATTTTCATACAGGAGACTTTCAGGAGATATCCAAGTAAAAAGCACAAGGATGGTAAGTGAGAAACTTCACACAAACACATTATCCACTAATCATGCATTTATTGAATAATACAGTACATTACCTGCAGCAATATCTTCACTGACATCACTTTCACTGGATTTGTTTACATCTCATGCTGGGAAAAGTCTGAATAATGCAGTAAATGTCTGCTCATGGTTCCATGCACAGGAGGCCGCACAACAGGGTATTTGCAGCTCAGTTAGGCAACGCGATACCTGCAGCTTCGTAGTTTCAAGGCTGGCAGAGGCGCAGATATATTCTATAAATCAATGCAGCTGACACTTTGTAGGGGCGAGTGGGAGTCCAGAGGCCACCTCTCAGACAAGGCCGTCTGTAGGCTCAGACTTACAGTAACTAATGATAACTTCAGCCATGAGTAAAGGTGTACTAAACACTGCTTTGTGTGTCAAAATAGTTATGTAATATGTAATAGGCTCAGTCTGTCACAATGTCACCTTTTGTGTTGACGGTTGTATTTTTGTTCCTTGTGTTACTTCAAAAAACTATATATTGTTTTTGTGTATAATTAGCAAATGTATAAAACCTACAAGAGACACGCTGACTGAAATGACCTATAGGTATCATACAGGTTGTCACCATTAGCTAGTTATCTTTGAGAATGTCAAGCAAAAAGATTTTGGTCAACCGCCTCGCGTCCCCCTGACTGTTACCATACAATTTTTTAGGTTCATAAAACAAAATCTAAGGTACTTAGATAAGACAACCAATCATTCTAACCCAATTGCTAGTGTTATCAGCCTAGTACATTTAGATTATAGAGCAATTAAATTAGACCAGTTTGATATGGTTACCTTCTAATCCATAAAGAGATCTTGCTCTGTTTAGTACATTGTTTTCTTTTAAAAAGCAGTCACGGGTCCTGAGCAGTCAGTGTGAATCCAGTAATGCATCTCAGAAATAAACAACACAGAGAGAAATGTATGAAAACTGGTGCTCAGGCAAAAGTGCTGTACCCCATACTTGCCAACTCTCCCGGAATGTCCGGGAGACTCCCGCATTTTGGGGGAGTCTCCCGGACTCCCGGAGGAGTATGGCAAAATCCCGCATTTACAGAAATAGGGCCACAATACCGCGATTCTCCGGGAATCGCGGCATTTGGCCCCGCCCCTGACTGTAAAATGACGCGTTTGCGTCATTGCGTCACGGGGGGCGGGTCCAAAATGACGCGATTTTGGAGCCCCGCCCCCCGCACGCCCACCTCCTCCACTGAATCTCCCGGAAAGCAATGGGAGAAAGTCGGCAAGTATGCTGTACCCCACAACAGCCAATCACATTCTAGTACGGTTAGAATCATGTTTATTGCTATGGTTATTTTGTAGTTTATTATAATTCCCTGTCTGGAGGTGGTATTGTTATGTTGGTAAAGTTTAAACAAACATATGTAGAAACCAGGAAACTGGAAACTGACAGTTGAGCAAAATGTTTGTGTTGCTGCTGTGAAAGATACGTCAGAAAAGGCAAAGAACAACTTGAGGAAAGGGACCTTGGAATTATAGATCCAGATGATATGAAGGTAAGGAAGCTGTGTGTTCAAGCAGTGGGAAGAGTAGGGAAAATATTTGGGTACATAGAAAGAAAAGACCCAGCTGCCCATCAAATTCTATGATTTTGGAAAAGTGGAGATGTTGCCTATAGCAACCAATCAGATTCTAGCTTTCATTTAGTTAGTGCATTCTACAAAATGACAGCTAGAATCTGATTGGTTGCTATAGGCAACATCTCCACTTTTAAATATACCCCTATGTCTCTATGTTTGTTACAGAGATCGCTCCCTGGACTCAAGCAATCAGCCGGAGCATGGAACTCTAAAATGAACAATGGACATTACACCAATGAAGGTATTCATGTATACAAAGGACATGACGCCCTAGGACTTGAGAGGCAGTATAGGGAAAGAAAGGAGCGGACTAACATAGGCCATGTACATTAAGTGTTCTGACGCAGATACGGCCAACTCTAGTCCTGTGATTGCTGTAAGTACGCTTATTTTCACCTTTATCTTTTGCACCTGCTACAGGACAGTTGTAAATGCTGACTTATAGAGATGACTAATACAGCATAGTCTTTAAATGAAAAATTAAACGTTTGCCTGCCACTAGGTATCACAAAATATTTGTATGCAAAAATATATACTATTAAACAGTATCATATGTACAGTATGTATTAAAAGCATCTTTATGTAAATAATGTAAACAAAATTATATTAGAAAAATGGTGCTTTGATACTATTTATATAAATGATTACATTGTGGAGAGTTGTTTTTTTATGTTATGCTCACATACAATTTTTTGCGTTCTGATGTGACCTTTTATTGCATATACGCATGTGAGTATACTGCAGTCTGTTCTGTCTGTCTGTGCAAGGCAACTACTGTTTAGGCAGATCGTACATACACCCAGATTCAAATCGAAATGTATCTATGGATAGGGTTGGATTTGAATATGGTCAGAACTACGCACAAGTTCCGTCCTCTTTTTAAAAACGCAAGGGCAAGTTGCATTCGGACATGGCCCCAAAAAGTGAAGATGAAAATATGCCTGCTCCTTTATATAGTTTATCTGATCATAGCTAACAAAGTAGACAAATAAATCGCAAAGTAAAATTCTCAACAAACACATTGAAAATAAGGGTTCAGTAGATGTGACATAGTACCTGGAAATCCAGATTCAAAAATAATAAATGGAAGGTTTCTACTCAACTAGGGTGCTAAAATCAGTGGAATTCTAATTCAGTATGGGGATAAAAGGAACAAAAGGCACATCAACACCAATGGATGCAGCAAAAGTTGAAAGGAAAAGATGATATCTCACATTCATAGACAGAGGCAAGCATTGAGATACTGGGCCTGATTCATCAAGGAATGAATCACAAAATCACTCTGCACATGCCCAGAACTGAACCATACACCACAGAACACAGCAATGTTCAGGTGATCTTCAAGCAGAAAGGACACTTATTACAGTCTATTATTTCAGGATGGAGGAACGGGGCGGGGAATTTTGTCCATAGTCAATGTACAGTAAGGGCGTGCAAATCTGAAGCACAACTGGTGTACGTCCCACTCTGCTTACCCTCTTAAAAAAGCCACAAATCTGGACTGATCCCTTAGCATATCAATGTGTTTTATTTGTTTTTCATAAAGTGTCGTCAGATCAAAAGTTCTGTAAAGCCAAAACTGAATAGTTCGTCTGAAAGTGCACATTTCTATTTTTTAACGTGTAATTCCAATCTTGCACATCATTTACACTTCAATTTGTTCATTAAAATAGCCTTAAAATAAATCTAACATTTTTTCTGATTATTCTTTAGTCATCTTAGTTATTAATAATTTTAAAACATAGCAGGAGTTTCATCTCCTGAAAGCCAAGTGAGTCATTTGGAAAGAGAGGACAACACTGCTGAATGTGTCCCTATTTTGAAATAATGTGGATGTAAATGTACAGACCACCCTCAGTTTAGTCTGGGAGACTCGGGGATACAACAAAAGATACATTTTCATCAATAGGTACAAGAAGTTCATCCCTGGCTGCTCTTACTAATGAGCTGGAATCTCTCGAGAGACTGAACATATTTGCAATTACATTGTTGCTAAGAGATAAAATAAATACATTGCTTCTAAGGAAGATGGAGAAATCTATGAAATGGACAAAAAGCTATTATTGTGCAAACGATTACAAACAGGATACAATATTAACTCACAATTTAGAAAACTTTTTTAAGAAGAAGAAACATTATAGGGGACATTAAGCACAAGAAACAATAAAACAGAGGGTTATTTCCCATGGGCAAATGCAACACAAACGCTTGCCTTCCTCGTGACTCTACATAAATATGAGCACACCTCTTGTGATCCCTACCTGTTCAAAACACACAGTTTACAGAAGCTATGGAACAAAGTCACGTTAACAGTACCACCTGCCTGTGTTCCTATGGCTCAAATACTCATTAAAGACATTTTTCAAAAAAAACTTTCAAGTACTCATTTGACCTTATTATTTAATTTCTATTTTTTAAAATAAAAAAAAAACAACTCAGCAAAGTGAGGACGCAATGTGACTGTGTCAAGTATGACAGTTTTAATATTTTAATTACTTTTCTGACTGTGCATGTAAAGGCATGATAAAACCATATTATGTGCCTAGTGGCGCACACTGCTTCCAACTGAAAATCTTAGTTTGCACCACTTCCAAGCAGACATAAAGGGCTTGATTCATTAAGGCACATGTCTGCAGATTTTGAGCGTATCATGCGCAAAACCACTCTGCGTATGTCCAGAACCACGAGATATGTCCATTGATGCAGCACTGTCCACTGTGTCCACGAACGTTTAGAATACATACTACAGCTTATGATTTCTGGTAGTGAATGGGGCGGGGAAGGTGCTCTTGCCATAGTCAATGTACAGTAATGGCTTACCAAACTCAAGCACACGCAGCCACATCCGAATCAAGCTTTGAATATCTCAAAGTTACTTTTTTCTGCTGTATCTCTTGCTCCAGTTAAAGTGCTAATCTATGTCCTCATCAGTAGTGCTGACAGCCTTGTATGCATGCTATAACATGTGTTTGCAATCCTAAGAAACTGTAAAAATGTATTCTATGCTCAGTACACAATAACAACATTATAATACATGCATTTCATGGGGAAATATATATTTATTTATTTATTTTTTAAAAAAACACTTTATTTCTATAACTGTTTTATCATTGTTGCCTATAATATTAACAGGTGACATTAATTATTATTTTTTTCCTGTCTGTTCTTGTGAGCAAAAGTCTGGGTTATAATTAACGTAGTAATGATATTTGAATCTCCCCCTATATGTCTAACACTTTGTTGATATATGCTGTTTACACATTTATTTTTCATGGCCTATACCAGACATGAAATATACAGGGCTGGCACTACCATTAGGCAGCCTTAGGCAGCTGCCTAGGGTGCCAGCCTCTGGGGGGGGCGGCACTGAGGCCGGGGACTAAATAATAATTGCATTTATTTTACATGGCCTATACCAGACATGAAATATACAGCACCGCATTTTAAAATCTACCTGGCGCCCGGCTCCCGGCAGCATCGTAACGTCACGACGCTGCCAGTGTAGAGGAGCCGACAGGAAGAAAGAAGCAAGAAAATTAGAAGAAGGTAGAAAGGAAAAAAAATGAAGAAGCTAAGGTGAGTACAGAGAAGAGAAGGCAAGAGAAAGGAGGGGAGAATGGAGGCAAGAGAAAAGGGGGAGAAAAGAGGCAAGAGAGAGGGGGGAGAACGGAGGCAAAAGAAAGGGAGGAGAACAGAGCAAAAGAAAATGGGGAGAACGGAGGCAAAAGAAAGGGGAGACGATGGAGGCAAAAGAAAGGGGAGACAATGGAGGCAAAAGAAAGGGGAGACGATGGAGGCAAAAGAAAGGGGAGACGATGGAGGCAAAAGAAAGGGGAGACGATGGAGGCAAAAGAAAGGGGAGACGATGGAGGCAAATGAAAGGGGGGAGAATGGAGGCAAGAGAAAGGGGGGAGAATGGCAGCTGCAGAAAGGGGGAGAATGGAAGCTACAAAATACATTAATAGACAGCAACAGAGGAGAGCTAAGTAGCGGGCAAATACTAAAAAAAAAAGCCAAGTAGTGGGCAGGGGGGCATGTGAGTAAAGCTGGTGTTATGCGGCTAGCATATGTGACACAAGCTGATGGGCAAAGGGTGACATATGTGAAATAGCTTGTGGGCAGATGGGCATGTGTGAGAGAAGTTTGTGGGCAATGGGGGACATGTCAGTCTATAATAGGTGAGTGACGTCAAGTTTTCTTTTTTTTGTTTTGTTCTGAAATCTAACATTTAGAGCCTCCCCTCTAGATATACTGTGTTTGCTCCTGGGCAGCAGTGAAACCTGGACAGCATTCTGCATCAGACATCAGTGCTGCATCAGACATCTGGACTGCATCCTCGCAAGCCAAGAGGACTTAATAGTTATTATTTTTATTTTAGAAATGTCAACTGGGAAATTAGATTATTTTATTTTTTTTAGGGGGAAGGGGGGCGGCAAGCTTAAGCTTTGCCTAGGGCACCAAGCAACCTTGCACCGGCCCTGGAAATATAAAACATTCTTTGTGCATATTTATCTAAAGGATGTATGCATTGATACTTCATTTTGTATTGCTTTGTGTCATAACATTAACAATAAAAACAATTTTTTTAAAAAAACAACAAAAAAAGTGCGTATAATACTAAACACGGGTTCAGAGTGCGTGTCTTGATGAATCAGGCCCAAAATGTCAATGTGTTTACACTCTGTGACACCCTCACAATTGTAAGGTACTCTTCCAGCTTAGACTAGTCACCTCTCTTTTAGCTCACCTAGAAAGCGACTTGCAAAACCTCTAAAATTATAACATATCTGGTCAATGCCTACAGTCCACCCCAATCCTCGATCATCCACTGCAATCTCATCTTACTCATCAAAACCATTTTGGTGTGCAAGCTGTCACAACTGAGCAAACTAAGCTTACATAAATGACCCCCACAAAGTCCAATTTAAGTCCTCTGTTCAATACAACCCTTATGCACATATGATGTACTGGAAAAGAAATTGTGTTTTCCTAAAATACCTTAAGTCGGCGCTTCCCAAAGTGTGCGCCGCGGCTCCCAGGGGTGCCGCGGGCCAGCCATAGAAATAACAAACAACACTAAAACTTGCCAATCCGCGCGGCGCCGGGACCCAGCATCCACCTCTCTCATGCAGCGTGTCATCAGTGACAAGCTGCGTGTGAGAGAAGAGGATGCTGGGTCCCGGCGCTGGACATGTCTTGTGGTTTCCTCATTATTTGCACATCTCCAATCTCTCGGTCACTTGAATCCGCCAACATTGGCGTTCTCCATAATGTTGGCAGTGTTAGAAAGTATGCAGATCTGAACTATTGTGAGGTAATAATAAGGGTAAGGTAATGATATAGGGCAGCACAGTGGCCTAGTGGTTAGCACTTCTGCTTCACAGCACTGGTCATTCCCAACCATGACCTTATCTGTGAGGAGTTTGTATGTTCTCCCTGTGTTTGCGTGGGTTTCCTCCGGGTGCTCCGGTTTCCTCCCACACTCCAAAAACATACTGGTAGGTTAATTGGCTGCTATCAAAAATTGGGACTGACTGATGTAAGTGAGTTCTCTGTACAGCGCTGCGGAATTAGTGGTGCTATATAAATAAATGATGATGATGATGATGATGAAGGGTCCCAAGGAAGGGAACCCCATCAGTTTGTTATGAATAGCGGAGGGACAGTATTAATCAAGGGGAGAGGAAGGATTCCTAAAGTGGTCAATACAAGCAGACAAGGATTACAAGTGAGCGTCTGTTACTATATAACTGAACTACTGCTCTAAGTATATTAAATTTCCCCACAGGAATAAAATAAAAATAATCTTTTGTAACCATGGCTAATTTATTTCTCAGCACATTTCTACATTCTGTGAGGTTACCGCACCTGCCATAACAAGCAGTGTGTGGTTGTGATATAATTAATTAGTGTTCAGAACCACGTCTATTACAAGTAACTGCTTTCTGCACAATTTAACATCCATAGATAACGTATTAACTATTCAAAGCAGAATGTTTCTCTTACTATGATTGCTAACTGAATGTTATCGCTAGTTATGGTCAGGGGCGCCGAGATGGGAGTGTCCTGGGGGCCTGAGCTGGAACCATCTCAAGTTTTTTTCGTTTTCTTTAGTTTCTTAGGTGCAGTCAGGGAGGGGGTCAGACAGTGTCACAACATTTCTTGCACGTCTCCTGTCCCCATCTCTATACCAACTCCACTGGACTGTGGCTCCTGAAACCCAGACCACCTCTGTCCTGCATATCTAGGATAGACTGTAGGAAAATAAGGTAAGTGAGTGTACATAGATACTTATTCCTGTGCCGTGGTGTCATTCTTCCTTGTATGTGCGATTCTCTTTGCTTTCCCCCGTGTGTGTCAGTCTGTCTCCGTCCACTGGGTCAGTCTCTCTCTACATGTCTACTCATAGGCCTCCTCTTTGTGTGTCTGTCTCTAATTTTGAATGCGTACCTCTGTCTCCCCATCTGTCTCTCTTTATTTTTGTGTGTTTATCTCTATTTTGTGGCTAGCTGGCCTTTTTTTCTCCTCCTTTGTGTGTCTGTCTCCCTTTACCCCTCTTATCAAATTTTATTATTTCTGTCTTCTTAGATCCCCACCATCATCACTGTTTGCTGTCTCCATTCACTTTTCTCCTGTGTGTTACGGATTCAGAGGCAGGATCGGCCTAAAAGTCTGCTCAGGTGGATTCTACCCCCAGAGAGGCACAGAGTCTGACGAAAGACAGGTTTTCACCAGGGATCCCTGCAAGGGGATATGAGCTTAGCCACTCTCTAACCGCAGGTAGTGGTCCTCTAAGGGGGCGATGAGCGAGACTAAATGGATGGTCAGGAGATAAAGGTGGCAATGTGAATATGTCAGAGCGCTGAGGCGGGTCCAACAGGTAAGTGATAGTTCTAGATAACAAGAGAGAGCAACTATCTATGGGGTGCTGCTGCACCAAGGTTCTGGTGGACAGGATGGCCCTGGAGTAGGATCGGAGGAGAGACACAACGGTCTGCAGAGAGACAGCAGTGTCTAGATCTCGGAGAAGGTGAATCAGGTATGCACAAAAGAGCAAGGCTGCAACATGATGAAGACATGAGGCCCTGATGAGCTGGAAGCCCTGGAGCAAGATCAGAGGTGATGTGCAATAATCTGCATCATGGTTGCTGAATCCAACGAATAACGAGGTGGAAGCAATAAACAGGAGCCTGAGTAGGAGACGTACTAACAGGTAAGGAGACCTGAAGATCTGGCACCTTAGTAGGGAGGCAGACACTTAAAATAGACAGGGCTGACAGGCAATTAGCCAATCAAGTGAATGCAGCAAGTTTTGAAAAGACCAGGGGCTAGATGTACTAAGCTGCGGGTTTCAAAAAGTGGGGATGTTGCCTATAGCAACCAATCAGATTCTAGCTATCATTTTGTAGAAGGTACTAAATAAATGAAAGCTAGAATCTGATTGGTTGCTCAAGGCTACATCCCCACTTTTTCAAACCCGCAGCTTAGTAAATCTAGCCATAGGTGTGTGCATGCTCAGTTCAGACCAGCAAATGAATGCAGGTAGTGAAAACCAAGGGAAACAGGCAGTAGTGGGATTCAAATAAATTAACAACCGGTTCTCTGCCCTAATGACTGTTTAAAGTATACAAAAGTATATACCGAAAGGTATTCTAATATTTCATGCACTTAATACTCAAATAAGAACAATAAAAAAGATACACTAGACTAGATTGTTATAAGAAAGTCTTAAAATATTAAAGGCAAAATATTAAAGAATACCTTACTTCACAAAAATCTGTTATTTAAGATATTTCCATATTTCTTCTTGATTGGCGTCCTCACTTGCAATTTTTTTTGCTTTTATCCGAGCATCATCGGCTGCATGATTTATCCTTAACCATCTTTTCACTGTAGGAGTAGGATCCTATACCTTTAGCGGTAGGCCGATTAGACTAATAGTCATTGTGTTTGATGAAAAATGTTCTTTCATTTTTTTCTTAGAGAAGCTTGTTGTATCGCTTTATTTTTCCCTGATGCCTGAATCTGAAAACATTTCCATTCTTTTGACACATGAATACTTTTCTCTTTTATGAAGGCATGTTTTGCACAATACTCGAAACCTAACTTTTTGTTATAAATTGCCAGTCCGACATATTTTTCTTTAAAATTGTTATATTGTTGCACTGTACAGCATTCAGGAAGACTATTTTCAATTTGGGGGTTATCGTTTTGTATTTCAATAATTGACGTGCTGCTTTCTTCAGGTTGGATTGGTTGTGCTTGTGACTGGTTTGTACCATCCAAGGCCAATTCTGAGTACAATTTTGCTTCTTATTGAAAAAATCTGCCAAACTCTGTTGCCTTTTCATCCTTTAAATTTTAAGGGCTGCTGCCTAAATAATTAAACATGTTTATTTTAAAATGTGTAAAAGGTGTGTGTATGTGTCTAAAATATTTCTTATTTTATGCTGCTAATATCGAGATAATAATAGTAACGAGTCATGTTATGCCACAGTAAAATGCCCCCAGTTAATATAAGGCCACAGTAAAATGTCCCCAGTTCATATTAGGCCACAGTAAAATGCTCCCAGTTCATATTAGGCCACATAAAAATGCCCTCAGTTCATATTAGGCCACAGAAAAATGTCCCCAGTTCATATTAGGCCACAGTAAAATGCCCCCAGTTCATATTAGGCCACAGTAAAATGCTCCCAGTTCATATTAGGCCACAGAAAAATGCCCCATATTCATATTAGGCCACAGTAAAGTGCTCCCAGTTCATATTAGGACATAGAAAAATGCCCCAGTTCATATTAAGCCACAGTAAAATGCCCCCAGTTCATATTAGACCACAGAAAAATGCCCCCAGTTCATATTAGGCCACAGTAAAATGCCCCCAGTTCATATTAGGCCACAGTAAAATGCCCCCAGTTCATATTAGGATTGATGACTGTATTCTCAAGAATACTAGTTCCTTTGCTCTCCTTTCACACTCTACCATGCTGCCTTCCTTTGCTCCCCCTTGCTCCGTTCATTCACTTACCTTTTCTATTGGCTTCTTTCTTCTCTTCTCTTCTTGTCGTCTTCTTGCTTGCTGATACCGCCGACTCTCTGGGCCGCTCCTCATGGAATGTCAGACGTGACATGATGACGTCACGCCCGAGATTCAGTGTGGACGGAGCAGGGAGGAGGAGGTGCCGACGCTGCCTAGAGGTGAGTTTTTTTGCTTTTTTTCCAAGGAGTCTGCCTGCTCCCCCCACCAACGCAATGGCAGATTCAGCCTGAAGTCACCGGTTCGAAGAACCGAGCCTAATATTAGGTATCGGTTCTGGCGAACTGGTGAGGACCGGCTAAATCCCACCACTGGAAACAGGTTTGAACAGAGACCAGAATGAATAGTTAACTGGTGCAATGTGTGACATTGTTCCTCTCACTACCCATGTTTCCTCTTGCACTTCATCTTCTCTCATTTGCCTCTTTATCTTCCACTTCTCTTTCTTCACCCCTTACCTTCTCTTCTTCTGCTGAACCTTGCAATTGAGTCCTGGCGGCTGCCGATCAGACACGAAGAGGATAAATGGAGAAACAACTGTATCCGTGGGTGTGCCACGCCCCGAACACAGTGTGACCAAGCAACCCTTGGTGATGCACCACTGTTCTGCAGCGGCACACAATTTCACTCCTAATTATCTATGGTAGGGGCCCCAATTAGTTGCTGTATCAGGACTTCAACTTTCTCTTTGTCAGCCCTTTGTAACAGGCACCTGAATGGACAATATTACTACAAATGCACATCAGTGGGTTATATTGCTACAAAGAGGCAAATGATTAGGCATTATGGCTACAAGTGGGTATCTTACTGGACATTCATTATCAATAGGCATCTTATTAAACATTACCATTAATCTACATTTTACTGGGCATTAACAATAGCATATTACTTACTGGACATTACTACTGGCATATTAGACCTTGCTGGCCATATATAATGGTATATTTGATCTTACAGGTTGTATATTATTAGTGGCATATTATATCTTGATAGGCAATTTAACTATCATATTACATTTGCTGGGCATTATATTTAGTGTATTAGATTTTGCAATTAGCTTATAAAGTGGTGTGTGCCATTGAAGAGGTATTTTTAGTGGTAGAAAAGAGGCAGAAGCACTGGGAACACCAGAGGGGGGATGTGGCACGCCCCAGCTTGACATGACCACACCCCCTTCTCTTGCACATGTCGCCTAGAAGATATAGACAAAAAGTTGTACAGTATGATTTACTAGTTGCTACGTCTGCCTGCTCTATTAAATTATTTTAATTTTTCTTTTGTTTTGAACCTGTCATTCTGTTTGTAAGAGCAGTAATGCCCAACCAGCCACATCTAATATGCTTATGAAGCTGCTACTATGGTGTCAGCAGTAAGTGGAAGTTTGTGCCAAGGGGAAGATGGCAGCACCTCTACACTGTGTATTATTGCACTCAGTATAACCAGGAAGACCACATCTGCGCAGGTATGAAAGTCAAATTGCATCTAAATGTATACAATAAATGTGTGCATTGTGTATTCTCCAGCAGTACACAACTTATTCCTTATATTTGTGTGTCTATGTGACATAAACACACACATACTGGATATTAAAAATATGTGGTTCTGCTTCTACTCTAGGTGGGCTAGGATGGGAGGTTCAATTATTATAACAGGTAAATGGCAGTTATGTTTGTCAGCAGCTGACTTTAAAGTAGAGATGCTCACTGCCCCCGTGTTTTGGTTTTGGTTTTGGATATGGGTTACCGTTGTGTTTTGGTTTTGCCAAACCACCCTTGCGTGTTTTGGTTTTGGTTTTGTTTGGTTTTGTTTTGCAATTTTGTTTAAAAATCAATGTTTTTGGGCATAAAATAATCTAATTTAGTGCTCCACCTGTTTCTTGGATAAGTAAGGTAATTCTAAAGCTAATAATTTAGGAAGAAAACAGTTTAATCCCTGGTAGGCCGTCCTTAATTCTCCACACAAACCTGGTTGTCTTCCTCTTCATCTTTGCCTATTGGCAATGCAGCCATCGTCTTTGGGTGTATATTACACCCTCCACTTGTAGTTGAATAGAAAAAAAGCAGCCTGCATAGACTGTGGTTTTAGAAAGTAAAATAAAATGGACCACGGTAGTTTGGTGGCTATGTATGTCCCCCCCTGCCCTCCACTTGTAGTTGAATAGAAAAAAAGCAGCCTGCATAGACTGTGGAATTAGAAAGTAAAAATAAATGGACCACGATAGTTTGGTGGCTATGTATGCCCCCCCCCCTGCCCTCCACTTGTAGTTGAATAGAAAAAAAACAGCCTGCATAGACTGTGGAATTAGAAAGTAAAAATAAATGGACCAAGGTAGTTTGGTATCTGTCTGCATCAGACCCCCTCTCCACTAGGAGTAAAATAGTAAACTATACAGCCATTATAGAGTCTAGAATATAAATAGAAATTGAGAAAGGCAATTTGGTATCTGTCTGCATCATAATCATCAACATCATCATTAGTGCCCTCGTTGCCTACACAAATCTCCCCCTCATCCTCTTCTAATTCAAAAGTGGCATCCTCAATTGGTGTATCACCGACTACACTCGGGCTGTTAAGGCACACATCAGCAGAACTGCTGAAAGGAGCCTTCTTTATGGGTACACTGTCACTAACAGAATGCTCACGATTAGACATACCACTGGTGGATGGACTCTCCCCAGGGATTGGTGTCATTTCTGATTCAGAGCATACATTATCCTTTAATGCCTTACTTTTTTCTTGCAGCTCGGCTTTCACGCGTAACAGTACTTGTGCACCACTTTTAGACTCCAAATTACTTGGATTTGCTTTGTCACGAGTGTCCGTACCAGAAAAAGGCTCAGTAACAATTTTTGATCTGCCACTAATAGAGAAAGGCGAAGGCCTCATTCTTTCTTTGCCACTGCGGGTGTAGAATGGCATGTTGGCAAAAAAAAATTTTATCGGCAGTTAAATTTTCTCCTCAGTTACACTTCTTTTGCGCTTCAAAGCGGTAAATTTGTTTTTGGTGAGTGTTTTTTTGACTGATTTCAAAAGACTGTGTAGTTTGACATCGGCTTTCCCAGATGACGTACTGGGAACACTACCATCAGGACTGGTGACAGAACCTGGTTGCTGATTCTGCTCATATGTGGACTGCTTTGAATCCATTATGAGCCAAATGCACTTGTAGTGCTTCAAATTGTTTTAGATACTGCTGACAAATATGACTTTTGACAGCCAGAAATATTAATCCAAAAGAATGGGGGACCCCCCAAAAGCACTTGGAGTACTAAATATTATATTTTTAGTCTGCTGACAAATAGGACTTTTTACAGCCAGAAATATTAATGCAAAAGAATGGGGGACACCCCAAAAGCACTTGGGAGTGCTAAATATTATATTTTTAGTCTGTTGAAAAATAGTACTTTTGACAGCCAGAAATATTAATGCAAAAGAATGGGGGACACCCCATAGCACTTGTAGTGCCAAATATTAAAAAAAAAAGACTCCTCTATCCTCCTCTCTTCTCTATCAATTGTAATCAGAATTGTAATCAGAATTGTTATCAGAATTGTATTCTCTGTCCCTGCTCTAATCAGCCTTTGACTACACCCTGCTCTCGCCCTCTGTCAAATGGTGATGGATTGCTGTGGAGGCAGGTATTTATAATTTTCAAATATCACGAGAACCGAGCCCCGACGACGTCACGATGCCGTTCGGCCTCAATTTGGAATCCGAGCGGGTGTGATAGGCAAAGTTCGGGCGGGTTCGGTTCTCGGGGAACCGAGCCCACCCATCTCTACTTTAAAGGTTTCTACAGTGATTGTCTCTTGTTTCATGGCTCCACCTTGCGCTGTCTCTCCTCTCTTCACCCATGATGCACCACTAGTAGCTGCAGAGAAATGTCATCCACGAAGAGCTGCTTTCTTATTGGTGGCTGATAATGTTACATAGGAACACCATATTTGCCAACTTTGGCAAGATGGCAACCCTGGGGAGGTGGGCAAGTGGGGCAAGCCTCGGCAAAATGTGCCATTTGGCCCTGTCCCCTAAACTAACATAATCAATTCTAACCTATAACAGCAGGAGACTCGGCCACGATGACACGTGAATCGCGTCATAAGCCCCACCCCCACCACTTAACTAAACACAGTGGCCAGGATCTGGGAGGTTGCCCTACTCCCGGGCTCCCAGAAATTTGTGAGTCCCCTGAACATTCTGGGAGAGTAGGCAACTGTGAACAACTTAACACCTCTTAGATTGTAAGATCATTTGGGCAGGGCCATCTTTATCTTCTGTTTCATGTTATTAAATGATTATGATTATGTAATAATCTCCTCAGTGTACAGCATTGCATAGTATATCAGTTCTCTATTAATAAAATAGAATAACAATCTTACCACTTGCACGTAGACTTACCTCTATTACAAGTTATAATATGTTACCTTTATTATAATATATATTTTAATTTGAATTATGATTTGGTTTTAAAATGCAGACTATAGAAATCATCTTCTGGTCTTCGAGAATATGAAATAAGATCTTAAACATTTTTTTAAAAAAGTATTATTGTAGTAAAGGAAAATTAATCAAACTGTATTTATTTAATGATATGTGATTAATATAAATTATATATTAAGCGCTACAGAATCTGCTGGCGCTATATAAATAAATGCTTGTGATAATGATATTGTAATTAAATATTTGTTTTAAGTTGTGTTATAATGTGTGTATTATATACATTTTATTATGTTTTCTGTCACTGTTAGAGCAAATATATAACATTAATATAATGTGCAGTGCATGTAACTATTATTTAGTCATACACTACAACCATGAAGCCACACCCACTACTGAATTTAGATGATTTTTTTTTACTGCTGTTGTTATTAAACACCTTCCCACCAAGAGGTGTCCCTGGAATTATGGCAGTTGTGCATATGTTTAAATTATACTCACTTTATTTTATCATTATACACAAGAAGGGAATGGAAATGTCACTTGATAAAATATTAAAAGGTCACAAGTGAGGAATTATGAGAAATGAACTGAGAAAAAAAACTTCAATCTATTTTACTTTTCTCATTGACTTTTCATTTTATAAAAGATCAAGTAAGACATTTTCAAGGGACACATTTTGTCATGTGGAACTTAAATCTATAATTTCTTCCTTTGCAGTAGTTTGTACTGATGTTATGTACATAGCGATGAAGTAAACAGAAATGTAATAAGTTTCATGGTGTTCTTTTCTCTTAGGTTAATATGGAAATGAGACTCTGGCATATTCATTCAAATAAGTGCTGCACACGCTCAGAAATGGACTTTACCCCAGTGAACGCAAGTGCATGCAATTCACATTCAGACACAAATGACCCTTCCGACAGCCTACGGACTGAAGGGTGGAACAGAGGAGGGAGGGGGCGGTTGTAAGAAGGAATGTACTGTAAATCCATGCCCAGGTCAAACGCATGCACATTTTTTCCAATTCAAGCTCTGAGCATCTCTGAGGTACGTGATTTTTAGCCATATCACTTGCACCAGCTACAGGGCAGGTGTAAGCGCCGATTGATAGTGATGACGGACACATTCACATGTCACAACATGTGTTTACTATTAAAAGCAACATAAAATCCATTTTATGTACAGTAGGCATTAATAACATCATGATATGTATTTCATGTAAAAAAATAAATTGAGAAACTAAAATAAAAATTTAAATGTATTTTTATTTATAATTATAGTATTAAGAGTTGTCAATGTATTTAATTTCCTTTTTCCATGCGTTCTGATGAGACTTGATATTGCACATATGCATTGTGCGTTTCATGCATTGTGCGTATCCTCTGTATGTCAGTATATGGCAAGTACAGTGTAGCCAGAGCGTACTTATTCCTGTATTCAAATGGAAACGTTTCTTGAGATCCACTTGTACATAAATACGGGCATACGGCCGTGAACATTTCCACCCAATTGCGTTCCTTGATGAATCAGGTCCATAGGGGAGAATTGAACCCGATTTTGTTTTAATGCCGCGTTAATTCATTTTCACGCTGTTTTTTATAATTTTGAGCGGGTTAACTTTACCAGCGATTCAATTAAATTTTTAATGTTTTTTTCATCAAGCGGTCCTATCGCGCTCCAGTAGAAGGTCTATAGAAAGTATAGGGTGGGTGAGATCCATCCACGTTAAAAGCAATGGTTTTTTAACGCAGCGCGTTAAACAGGCCTATATGCTGTTTTATCTCACACCTCTTTGGGGTGTGCTAAAAATAAATAACCTAAGAAAACTATTTGAAATCATGTAATAATGCAAAAAAAAGATAAACTATCTTTATCAGTAATGCATAACTTGCATTTATACTAATATGTATGTACTAATGTGTTTTGACATGATATAGATGATTCTAAAGTAAAAAATAGTGAAATATAAAAATATATTCTAAAGAAATTACTGTAATGTCGTGCAATCAAATGTATGCAAATGTATGCCAATCCTTTTTTTTTTGTTAAACATGACCGCGTTAAACACTCCCCTAAAAATTTGCAAACACCAGTGATTAACGCGCGGAGGCAGCATTACCTCTTTTTCAATTGAATTGCACGAGTTTTAACACTGCGCTAACTAAAAACAGTCGCTATAGCAGTTAAAAACCTGCGTGGGATTTTTTTTTCGTTAATGTTGCGGGGGGAAAAAAAAAACTTGAGGTCAATTGAATTCCCCCCTTAATGTTTAGTATATGGTGTGATTTACAGTTCCATCTACCTTCTATTTTACTATTAGGTGGGATAAAATATGTCTATAATGTGTCTTAGTTTTCCCAAAAGATTCACAACTGATTTATTTTGCAGATTGTTGTCTTACCTGCAGTTTTCACGCCTAAGTGGATCTCTTTTTTTTTTATTTTATCCAGGATCAAAACAATTCCAAAACAATGGTTAAAGTAACAGAATTAAAAAATTAAACGTTTATAAAAATAATGGAAGCAACCCTGAGACCTGAGAATACAGTATTTCCTGAATATATGAGAAGATATATAAGGCAGCAAGTGAGTATTCAGTTCTTAAAGTTGATGTGTTGTAAGCAGGAAAAAATGTGTAAGCGTAAGGATCTGAGAGACTTTGACAGGGGCCAAATTGTGATGGCTAGATGACTAGAACAGAGCATCTCCAAAATGGCAGGTCTTGTGGGGTGTTCCTGATATGCAGAGGTTAGTACCTACTAACACTGGTGCAAAGAAGGACAACCGGTGAATCAGCAACAGGGTCATGGATGACCAAGGCTCATTGATTCGCGTGGGGAGCAAACTGTAGCCTGTTTGGTTCAATCCCACAGAAGAGCCACTGTTGCACAAATTACTGACCCTAGTCCACCCCTGAAAGCACCTATAATGGACTTCTGAGCACCAGAACTGGACCATGGAGCAATGGAAGCAGGTGGCCTGGTCTGATGAATCACGGTTTCCTTTACATCATGTGGACAGCCGGGGGCGTGTGCATAGTTTACCTGTGAATGACATGGCACCAGGATACACTATGGGAAGAAGGCAAGTCAGTGGAGGCAGTGTGATGCTCTGGGCAATGTTTTGCTGGGAAATCTTGAGTCCTGGCATTCCTGTGGATGTTACTTTGACACGTACCACCTACCTAAACATTGTAGCCCAAGCACACCCCTTCATGGCAATGGTATTCCCTGATGGCAGTGGCCTCTTTCAGCAGGAAAATGCACCCTGCCACACTGCAAAACTTGTTAGTTTGAGGAACATGACAAAGAGTTCAAGGTGTTGACTGGGACTCCAAATTCCCCAGATCTCAATCCAACTGAGCATCTGTTGGATGTGCTGGAAAATTAAGTCTGAGCCATGGAAGACCCACCTTGCAACTTACAGGACTTAAAGGATCTGCTGCTAATGTCTTAGTGCCAGAAATCACAGGACACTTCGCAGTCCATGCCATGACAAGTCAGAGCTGATTTGTCAGCACGAGGGAAACCTACACAATATTAGGCAGGTGGCTTTTAATGATTTGGCTGATCAGTGTATATTGAACCCAGTGTAGCCAATTTTCTGTGAAGTTAATTACTGGGACTGTCTGACAAAGGACTTATTACTGAAAAGCTGAACAATATTTTATTGCAAGTTTTTCCTTTTTCCTTGGGGTGGGGGTCATTAAGGATCAGAAAATAGAAAAGGTGGGAGGGGGGGGGGTCCAAAACAGTAAATAATAATTCACAATCATAACTGGTTTTCAATTTTTCATTGGGTATATAGACAGGCAAAAAGTCACCAATAATCCAGCAAGTCATCAATAGTTGGTAAAGGAGACGGGGGGAAAGTATGAGAGGGAGTTAGTATTGGAAGGAACAGGAGGCGGAATATTGGTTCATCCAAAGTCACACATCATTAAGTTAAGTTAGGGCAAGCAATTGAAGATGAAAAAGAGGTTTAATCAGAGACCTCTTCATAGTTGTAAGATTGCAAGTAGGACCTTCTTACCTCTCTGTCTGTCGGTATTACCCAGTATTGTTTTATTATTGTCTTTATTTCCAATTGTAAAGCACTACGGAATTTGCCGGTGTTACCCAGTATTGTTTTATTATTGTCTTTATTTCCAATTGTAAAGCACTGCGGAATTTGCTGACACCATATAACTAAATGTTGATGATGATAGTTGAACCAGGAAGACTATATAGGAGTATATATATATATAGATATTCTATTTATCTGATTGGGTTGCTCATTGTTATTAATTACGGTATTATTCGATTAATGTATGTACTGTTAAGATACTTACCTTGGGTGATTATTGGGGGGTTTGTTATTGGGGAAGTAGGATATATTGTATATCTCTGCTAATTGTCCCTAGCTCGTATTGGGCTTTATTACATATTTAGTAGCTTGTGGCTTATTGGCCTTGATTGGGTTGCTATATTTTTTACTCTATTTTGAAAGGTTTCTTTATTGGTGTATGTACCGCCCAGCTAATTGACTCCTTTACCTTTGGGCGGAGATATACAATTTTACTGCTGACTGTTTGTCTAGTAATTTATCGTTAGTGTAGTGTGTATGTATTAGTGTTCTGTACCACAGTATATTCCTGCTGGGCTTGTCATTTGGCATCTGTCCCGGAGCTTATAGCGGAGGTGATGTCGTCTTCCGTAAACAGGAAGTGATGCGGATACTCGTTGTGGGCGGAAGTACGACTATGGAGCTCTTGCCCATACCTGATGTCATGTGATTTCCGGTGAGACGGACACAGATTGTATACGAGCGCTAATGTGGACTATAAAAGGATGAACTGTCCACCTATGAACATATACCCTTTTGATAAAGTCTCGTTTGAGACGAAATGCGTCAAGGAGGTTTTGAAGGAGGTCCTGTACTTTGGTGGAAGCAGAGGCGAGGAGGTTCCTGTTGCCAGCTCCAGAGAGTCATTCTGAGAGGACCCCTGCAAGCGTTTTCTATACAGATAAGCTTGTTTTAATGTACCCGATGTACGGGCATTTTATTGTTTTTTATGGATTTAGGCTGTAATTAAAATGGATTATATCCTTTAATAAGCCTGTCTTCTATGCGCTTACTATTGACTCTATTTATATTGAGTCCTGCTGTGTAATT
The DNA here is from genome assembly GCF_038048845.1 of Mixophyes fleayi. Taxonomy (NCBI): domain Eukaryota; kingdom Metazoa; phylum Chordata; class Amphibia; order Anura; family Limnodynastidae; genus Mixophyes; species Mixophyes fleayi. Next base: position 378,930,069 of record NC_134402.1, read on the forward strand.
TACGTTTAAGCAGCTATTTTAATCCTGGGGGATCATACCCTTGAGAGGCTAATCATTGTACTATCCTCTGAATTGGTTGTTTCTACTATGCACGCACTATACTTATTTTATCTATTATTTGGAGTCTAAATGCCACTTATTATTGAGGAGGTGGAACTTATTGAAATCAGGTGTTGAAATTTTGAGGAAATTAACCTCTGATATACGAATCATTATATTCTCTCAACTCTGGAATGTCTGGATGTGACTAATTTTTTTGATGTTATCACACTATGTTTGGCGCTTCTCTTTTTGTGTCGTTTCTATTTAGGTGTTACATCTGCAATCTGATGTTGTAGCGGAGCTGTCTACTGTATGTGATATATTAATTATTAATCACGCTGTCACGTGATATTTCTGATTGTTCACTAAGCGCCTGTTTGTCTTTTCACTTTATATATATATATATATATATATAGGAGGGAAGATCAGTCTTTTTGCAATTGGTGGCTGTGAAGATACCGGGTTTATCTGGCCCAGTGCTACCCAGTACCTTCTAGGATTCGTATGGTCACTCAGGCAAAATGCAGTTATAAAAATACAACAGTATATTTATTGTTATACAAACAACACTAGAATATTATATACACACAGTAAATAAATGCCAGTCAGATTTACCACATCATCTATCCCTTACCCCAATAACTTAAGGAGATATAGTCACCTGCTGTCCAGACTTCATGACCCATGGATCCCTCTCAGCTGCATATATAGACTCGAGTTAGAAAACGACAATTCAAAACTCCATCTTGCACCTTCCTGAATGAAATCCAAGCATGAACACCCCTCCCCCCTGGAGTTGTTCCTTATATATCACAGGTCTAATTTCCACAGTCTTTCCCCTCCCTGGACAAACCCCTGCATCTATTCTACTTCCCCATTGGCCAGTGCAGGACTAGGGGGTTTGGACAGGGCAGTGGAGATGAGATGTCCTTTCACAGAAGCCCCCTGCTGGGATGCAGACAGAACGTCTGGACTAGTCCTAAGGAGAACAATTGATGCTTAATTGGCTTCCCCTACTTCCAAGGATAAGGTAGCAGTGAGCCCCTCCTAAAATTAACCCCTTACACTACTTTGTGATGTCACAGGGTCCCCAGCTGTTCCATGCTTCCTGTAGAGGAAGGAGGGGGGGAGAATGAATGCAGCTCAAGCCCTCTCACCTGTATCCTAGACACCACCTGATCTTTACCCATAACCCTCCTGGCTTCAGTTTAAGGACAATGAATAACATTACTTCAAGTCATCAATATATAATACAAAATATACATATTTAAATTGAATTACAATGTCCCCTTAACCACATGTAATTGGACAATGCAGTTGTAGTCTGATGAGCTGGGGAAACAAAAGAAGGGCTATACAAAGTATTTGCTATAATTCACATATCACACTCGTTTTGTCACATTCCTCCCCTACTTTTTTAGCCCTTGTTTCCCAGTGGCTCCCTAGCCCCAAGTAATCATTTCTTCCAAGTCCAAAGTTTCTGGCCTTCTGTGGTTTCTCCTGGGTCTGATGGCAAGGTAGACAGCAGTACACAGTTCCTCAATCTCCCACCAGGGTCCCATGGCTGCAGGCATATCTTCCCACTCAGCTGGAGTGGGGGTTTATGCTGCCCTGTGTCATAAGATGAGACAACAATAAAACTGGGCCACTCCTGTGCACACATCCATGGTAGGAGAGTTGTAGTCCAACATCCCTTGTGTGCCCTATCCACCCTTAATTGCCCAACTGCAAATAGTCCCTTGGCCTGTCCTCTGTTTCTGGAGACCATGCTCCCCTCCCCCACATATTCAAGTGAAAACTGCCAAGTGGCAGGCAAACTTTCTGGCTCCTTGTCTGTTTGTTTCTGGCAAAGATCCAATCCCCCCTCCCCCAAACACTCAAGGGACAACTGCCCAGTGGCAGGCAAGCGTGGGGGCTCCATTAATTCTTTGCTTATGGGGAATCCTCTGTCCCCCTCCCAAACCACATGTGGGTGCCCCTGTAAGTATGTTTGTGTGCATCTCCCCTCCCCTGCTACCACATCCAACTGTTGCACTACTTCCCTCGCCTCTGGCGCATCGGGGTAGTGTGAATCCTCATTGGACACAGACTTGTCCTCCTGGCAGCAAAGCAAAGTGGATGGTCCAGTGCAGGCCTCTGGTATTGGGTCCTGGATTCCCAGATTTGGAGCTGGAGTGCGATGCATCAAAGCTGGTGGGGCTGGTGAATCTTGCTGTACTGGTGCCCTCTCAGACACCCACTCAGTCAACATCTCCTCATCTGCCAATTCTGCATAGGGGAAGGCATAAGTGTAATTTTCCCAGGGCCCCATGGTAGTGGCCTCTGACATGACAATTCCTTTATCCTCTCCCATTAATTCTGTCCTACAGTCTGTAAACATGATTTCTGCTGAGATCATATGTTGCGCAAGTTTATGATTCTCTTCTGTCACAATTGGGTAAAGCTGTACATCACTTGCCCCGGAGAGCACACATGCGGTATCCTGCGTTACTTCATTAAACAAATTCTTTTCAGGCACAACAGGGATGGATAACTGGTCTTTTCTGTAATTCTGTTCTAACTCAGACACAGTCTCAGGTTCCAATAACACTGGCAAATTATCAGAAGATGCTACTACATGGTACTTACTTGGTAGCTCTTTTCCATCCAAGTCACCAAATGGGAGAATTTCTCCTAATCCTTTCTGAGTAGTCAGAGGTACAACATCCTCACCAAGCAGTTCTTCTCCAGTCTCCCCCAAGATAGTAGCTTGGGCAACTGTATTTAATCCACTGGGATGGACCTCCCCCTGATTAACAGACTGAGCAGCCATCTTTTTAGAGTGTGATAAAAGATATTCCAATTGGCATTTTTCAGTATTCACTCGATAACACTGATCCTGCCACATTTCAGTGTCCGTAAATCCTTGCCGCCATACCTCATCCTCTGCTTCTTCAAAACTCTGTTGCAGACATTGCATTTGTTCCCAGAGAGGTATGTGGGGACCTAAAGTGAGCATCCATTTTCTATAAACACTAAAGGCATTGATGGGATTCTCCTGATCTTTTAACAAACGTTTCAGGATATCCATGTGTGTGCTGTACAGGTAAGGTACACCCCGGATCTGGCATTCCACTATCAGCTCCTCCATACTCATTGTCTCTAGTGGATCTGTAGAATCTGCTAATGGGACAGATTCTATTAATACATTTGCAGGGGATTCATCAGGCATGTCCCTGTGCTGTAATAGTCCATTTACGTCTTGTTTGTACTGCTGATTATTGTTGTATCTGGATTCTCCCTTGGCCAGATTCTGCATAGTACAAATAACTTCATGTGTAAAATCATCCCATGCTGGTTCATCCTGAAAATTACAGGCACTTGCCTCCTCTTTCAACATTAGGAACACATCCAACAGGTTCTCCAATTTCTCCTGTAGACTGGCTCCTTCCCACATAATAATCTTTGGGCACTCCTCATCCCAATAATCCAAAATGTGCTGCATTGTGGTGGGGTGGTGCAACACATCCATATCCCCATCCTGCAGACACTCCCACAGTCCTTCATCCCAGTACACCTTTCTCCTGGTTGTACTGGACTGCTTCATCCCTTCCTTTGGGAACTTTTTCAACACTGGGCTGTGATCTGCTCTCTTGTTCCTAGAGCTCACACCCATTTTAATTCCAGGGATCACCTCACTGTGATTTCCTCTCTTTGAGACACGGTTCCATCTTCCGCTCTCCTCTGGCGGGGTGCGCTTCCCCTTATCAAATCGGCACTTAGGCGGCATCTTCCCTCGCCTAAAGCCCACAGCGCTTTTCGTGACACTTTCTACCTTAAAGCCTTTAGGAGTAAGTTCAGGATAATGTGGTAACTGGTTTCTAGTGCTAACTGCTTTGCAGAGCCCTGGAATGTATCACGATACAGTTCCCCTGCAGCTCTACCCAGAGAAGACCTGGGACTGAGTGACCCCACTGCTTGCCACCAAAAATGTGAAGATACCGGGTTTATCTGGCCCAGTGCTACCCAGTACCTTCTAGGATTCGTATGGTCACTCAGGCAAAATGCAGTTATAAAAATACAACAGTATATTTATTGTTATACAAACAACACTAGAATATTATATACACACAGTAAATAAATGCCAGTCAGATTTACCACATCATCTATCCCTTACCCCAATAACTTAAGGAGATATAGTCACCTGCTGTCCAGACTTCATGACCCATGGATCCCTCTCAGCTGCATATATAGACTCGAGTTAGAAAACGACAATTCAAAACTCCATCTTGCACCTTCCTGAATGAAATCCAAGCATGAACACCCCTCCCCCCTGGAGTTGTTCCTTATATATCACAGGTCTAATTTCCACAGTCTTTCCCCTCCCTGGACAAACCCCTGCATCTATTCTACTTCCCCATTGGCCAGTGCAGGACTAGGGGGTTTGGACAGGGCAGTGGAGATGAGATGTCCTTTCACAGAAGCCCCCTGCTGGGATGCAGACAGAACGTCTGGACTAGTCCTAAGGAGAACAATTGATGCTTAATTGGCTTCCCCTACTTCCAAGGATAAGGTAGCAGTGAGCCCCTCCTAAAATTAACCCCTTACACTACTTTGTGATGTCACAGGGTCCCCAGCTGTTCCATGCTTCCTGTAGAGGAAGGAGGGGGGGAGAATGAATGCAGCTCAAGCCCTCTCACCTGTATCCTAGACACCACCTGATCTTTACCCATAACCCTCCTGGCTTCAGTTTAAGGACAATGAATAACATTACTTCAAGTCATCAATATATAATACAAAATATACATATTTAAATTGAATTACAATGTCCCCTTAACCACATGTAATTGGACAATGCAGTTGTAGTCTGATGAGCTGGGGAAACAAAAGAAGGGCTATACAAAGTATTTGCTATAATTCACATATCACACTCGTTTTGTCACAGTGGCAAAGGTGAATTTTCCTGCTTTAGGGATGTGTCCAATGATGGTTCTGGTCGACGCGGTGTAAATGTCAGTATGATGGCCAGTTTGGCAGAATCTTTCCTGTTATTGTCTGATTAAGTTTAAGGATGTCTTGCCAAAAAACTGTGATTTTGAGTCAGTTCCAATTGTGGGAAAAGGTGGCTTCATGGCTACAATTCCTCCAGAAGTCTTTAGAGGAGTTGGGGTAGATCTCTTGCAACTGTAAGGGATCCAGGTACCATCTATAGAAGAATTTATAAGGATTGTCTTTAATCCTTACATAGTTTGAGGTCTTGCTGATCCTTTCCTTTATCTTAGACAATTCCTCTGTCTCTAACATCTCGCTCATCTCCTCTTCCCATTTTATCTCATGAATATCCTTATCAGGTTGGCCGTGAGCAACATGAAAAAATGTTGATATTAGTACTTTGGGATCAGATTTAATCCTACAAAATTATTCCTATGTTGACAGCTGTGTGAGTTCTCTCAATACTGGAATAAAGTTGTAAAGGTGTTTAATCTGGAGAAATTGGATAAAGCCATTGTGAGGGAGGTGAAAACTCTGATAGAGTTCTGTGAAAAATAGCATATGGGATAGATCAGTTAAATATTTTATTTTGCAGTTGGTCCATAGTTGGGAAGGGATTTCTCATATTTCCAATAATGAAATAGATAAAGAGAGTGGATTACAACTACTATAGTTTAGGTAAGTTTCTACTCCCTTTTAGGTAGTGACTGAATAGGGCTCTTCAACAAGAATACATTAGTGCAGTGATGGGCAAACTTTTTGAGGAGCGGGCCAAATAAAAAAGAAAAACTTTAGGCGGGCCAATATAATTTATTAAAAAACTCAAATATCGAAATATATAATACTAATTTTTTGAATGGGACGGGAGGGTGTTATATAGCAGTGTTACCTCTATAAGTGCAGCGATCGTACAGACACAGCACTTATTTCAGCAGGTTGTTGCAGATCCGTCTTTCTGGTGAGCCACTAACTGACAACACAGCAGCCAATCGAAATCCGCCTTAGTATATGGCCCAGCCCATCTCTTCTCACATGACTTTCAGCCATTAGGGGGCGGGCAGGTGTTTGAGTGATTGACATACGCAGTGTACTTTTAGGAAGAAGGATGAAGTGTAATGGAGGAAATAGCTGGGAAGGCATAAAAATGAAGGTTCTGACACACAGGGTCGGCCCTAATAATTTTATGCATATTGTAATGATTTTTTTTTTAAATATTGGCGGGCCGGATAGAACCTCTAAGTGGGCCGAATCTGGCCCGCGGGCCGTAGTTTGCTCATCACTGCATTAGTGTATAGCATATTCTAACTCTTACTACATCCTCAATTAGGGGTTAGTCAATATTTTTGTGCAATCAGATATGACTAACAAGAATGGAAAGAGGTGCCTCTCTTGGAACATCCCTTGAAGCATATTGGTGGCAAGGATCCAGGTATTTTATGGAAACAAATATGCAAAAGACATACCATATATATATATTAATGTGTATGCATGTCTCTTGATTGTTATCCATAAGGAGCTAGAAGCTGTATTCATCTAGATTTATCCCCATTCAAACTTACTAATAGTTCTTTCTAGACCCCTCACACAAATGCATTCTGATAAAATACAGGTGTAAAGTGTTAATAAAGAGATCTACGCTCAATCTCCTATCTTGGTAGCGGTTTCCCATGTAGTCTAGTGAAGACAGGAGGTGGGGCAGCCTCCAGCCGTTCGCATCGCTTTACTGAGCATTCACAGGCAGGAAGTTGGGCTCTCAGCTGTGTTCTTCCAGTGACAGTTGAACTATAAAAGATGTGATAACTGGAGCTGTATCCTTTGTGTAAACGTACTTATATCTAGATATATAGGGGAATATTTATAAAAGACAGCATTTTTAACATAATCCCTTTCGATCCTTATCGCAAAGATAAGGATTGAAAGTTTGTGTGTATTTATTAAAATTCTTCATAAGGAACAGCAGTCACGAAAAACTGTTGTTCCTGCAAAAACCCCTGTCCTATCTTTCCTATGGTCACTATCACAAAGTGACCATCGTTGCAAAAGTGACCGGAGGGGAGAGCAGTAAGATGCGATGAGGGATGCAAAGATCCCTTTACCACAATGATCTCTCCATAGAGCAGACCTGAAAATTTACACATACGGTTATGTACACCAGCCTGAGCTGGCGTACATTACCGTATATGTAATTGCATTTTTGGAACTTGTTAAATTGCGGTACATAACAGTCCCCATACACATTTACGGGGACTGCTCTGGATTCCGAAGCAAAATGCAAAGCAACAGATATCGCAATGCACAGTTCATAAATTTGCCCATTACTTAAATGTGCTTCGATCCCCAGAAAACAACTGTTTTGTGGGGAATTCAATGCTAAAAAAGAATAATAAATAAAGTGAGTGGAGGCAAAAAAATATGTATATGAGCAACCTGTTCTCTGACATTGCCCACAATATAAGATTACTACCATTTGCATATATGAATGTACTAGAATAGAGTTAAGTACATTAACTGCATAAGCTTGTCATACTGCCTGTCTGTTACAGTCTGTATCAACTGAGAGCAACTGTATATATGTACGTATCATCTGTTACAACAAGTTCTGAAATAAAACCAACAAATTGGTTAAGTCTAAAAGCTCCTTGTGGTTTAACATCTACCACCAATGTCTCTGACACCTATTACATATAACAGCACAAGTGCCCTGATAATAGGTTTCTGCCAATATAAAGTGTGAATAAAGAACAGATATTTCATTTGTTCTTAGCACATCAGCTTTCAAAGAAAGTGTGATCTGAGACAGAACCACCTGAAGAGAGAAATGTGATTAAATGCGACAGGCCATTCATTTGTACAAGAGAGGCATTCATGTACTTTAGTTAAAGGAAGGCAACTTATATTGATTAAATACATCCTTAATATCCCCCCTTTTTCCCAGCAGAACTGTGCCCTGCTAACTGCCCTGTTGTTTGGGAGCCATGCATAGTGTTGGTCCTAAGCCTAGATAAGGTGACTTTCAAGTCTAAGCAAACATTTCACAGGTGGTTACCTGATTTTCTTATGTGAATCTTAACCTGGAGAGAAACAATAGTTCAACAGCATCCACAAGCAGAAAAAAGTATTTCATGACACAAACCTTATCAGTCTTACTTGGCCACTTTCATCAACTGTGCCCAACCACTGGGCCGCCACTGGCTGTATGATATTTGGTGGTAGCCCATATTTGATATACCAGTGATAATGTCATACCTAAAAATCCCAGCAGTATTGCTGTTCCTATTTCTGTCATACCTGTGAGTCTGGTGTCCACGGCTATGCTTGGCTCAAAGTTAAACTTTCTTCTGGCTAATTCTGCCTCTGAATCACATGCACACATACAACACACACCTTCCTGCTTTAAGTAGCATTGTTTATACATATAATGCTATCACTGATTGGACATTTAACTATATGGGAATGGCGGGAATGTAATAAAATCCGGGCCTGAATAATGGTTCAGACCGTGCTAGGCTAATACGCTCGCAGTGCTCCCCACGCCAGGCTAAACACTGTAGGTAAAAACAAACCCCTCCTTAATTTAAAATCTGTGTTCCTTCACCCTCCCCCCAAACATTGTTTATATTCCTGTGTTTTGGAAACTCATCTACACTTTGTTAAGTGAAGCCATTTTAGCTGAGGGCACTTAAAATGCATGGATTATGTTTTTCAGGCCCTTACCCATTCGAGGTTAAAGTTGTTTCATTCCCAGCCAATAAAATCCATGGGGAGTGGTTTTAGTCACCTCATTAGGAACTCCCATGGGCTTCTAGTTCTTTCCTTCCCGCGATTTCACGGATGCCTTCCCGCCCACCCAACTAGTTATTGTTTGATTCTAAACAATCTTTTTTACAGAGGAGGCGCAGTTGGTGGGAGAGCGGTGCAGTCAACGACTAGTCTCCTGATCTCTCTCCCACTCTCCTCTCTCGTGTATCTGACTGCCTCTCTGCCATCTCCTCCTGGATTTCCTCGCGCTTTCTCAAAATGAATATCTCTAAAACTGAACTAATTGTCTTCCCTCCCCCCAGGCTCCCCTCTCACCACAACCTCTCCATCGTGGTTAATAATTCAACCATCTCCTCTGTCACACAGCTCCATTGCCTGGGTGTCACCCTTGACTCCTCTCTCTCCTTTGTCCCCCACATCCAATCTCTAGCCCAAACCTGCCGCTTCCAGCTGCGTAACATTGCCCGCATCCGGCCCTTCCTCTCACAAGATGCCACCAAAACCATCATATACGCTCTCATCATCTCCTGCCTCGACTACTGTAACCTTCTCCTTACTGGCCTCCCCCTCTCCCACCTCGCCCCCCTTCGCTCTGTTCTCAATGCGGCTGCCCGACTCATCTTTCTCTCACGCCGCTCCTCCTCCGCCTCCCCTCTCTGCCTTGCCTTACACTGGCTCCCCTTCCCCTACAGGATCCTTTTCAAGCTCCTCACCACCACTTACAAAGCCCTCTCCCAGTCTACTGCCCCCTATATCTCCAACCTCCTCACCATTCACACCCCTGCCCACTCCCTGCGCTCGGCCAATGACCGTCGCCTCTCCTCCACTCTGATCACCCTGTTCCCACTCCAGAATCCAAGACTTCTCCCGAGCTGCTCCCCTCCACTGGAACGACCTCCCTCACTCCATCCGTCTCTCACCCAGTCTGTGCTCCTTCAAACGGGCACTCAAAACTCACCTGTTCCTCAAAGCCTACCAACAATCCACTTAACCCTTACCTTGTTGCACCTTCGCAAACATCCTTCTCTCGTTCTCCCCTCTCTCCACCAGCCCCGCCTTTCTCTCCCTTACTTTAATGGCTCCCTCCTGTGCCTGTTTGTCCACCCTACCTTAGGATGTGAACTCGTATGAGCAGGGCCCCTCTCCCCTCCTGTCTCCATACCTGTTCTTCTACTCCATCTTCGCTCATATGTCTGCCCAGAGTTCTGAAGTATTGGTACTTTGTGTTTATTGCTCTGTACTATGTCACCCTGTATGGTCTCCTGTTTGTATTATGTACGGCGCTGCAGAAACCTTGTGGCGCCTAACAAATAAATGATAATAATAATAATAATAATAATAATAGTCACAACGGTGGTTAGGATATTTGGCCGCACGTCACTGCCCCTTTCAAGTAACATTACTCTTGATCCTTCTGAGTGGAGGATCCCTTGGCGTGCTTTGCGTGGCCGTCAATGTTGAGTCCAGAAGGGAGCAGTCATGCTGACGCCTGTTTAACACCGGCCAATGTTAAGGGAGTATTCCTTGGTTAGTTTGAATGCCATTTGGGCATTGCAGTATTTGGTTACATGATTGGTTGTTTAGTTGACTGCAGATTGCTCTCGCCACCACCAGGTGACTTTCATTTAATTGGTTTATGATTAATAAAAACTGCGACCTTTTGCCAAAGTAGCTATACGTGTCTGTGTCTTTACTTCATTAGTTTAAGTTACACTTTTAAGGTACGAAGGTTGGTAAGGTGCGTGAAGGAAAAGGACATTAGCCATATGCGTTTTAAGCTTTTTAAAAGGGTCATGACAATTTTGCACCCCACCTCGCCCCCAAGCCTAGCGTCCTATGCTGCAGCTTTGTCAATCTTCTGGATAATCAGGCCCAGCATATATTTTTTGCAACTGTTCAGAATCCCTCTGCTCCTGAACAATAAATGTGCTGCATTCAGTAAACTTCTTTTCTTAGAAGAGCCTTAATTGGTATGCAATGAACCATGGAACAATGACATATTACTGTTTTACCTCAAGCCCTATCCTATGTTACATATACACACAAAAAAGGAAATTTAAAGGAAACAACAATCAGGGTTTCCATACTTTTCCTGGAATCTCACTAAGTAAATATGAAGTAAGAAAAACTATTAATGTATTGATTCCGTATACTTTTTCCATAAAGCAGGAATAGGCTGTAGTTTACCGAAAACCTGATGAATCAATGTCTGAATAAACAAGTAAAGTTTGTGTGAACAAATTAATAACCAATTCTTTATTTAACTAAGAGTGCTATGAGCAATACACTGTGCGAATGTTCCCCTCTGAACTTCCTCTGAATCAATGAGCTTCCTGTTATGAAACACTAGAACTACTGACCTTTAAGACCATTACACTATGGGAGTCAGGGAATAGACGGCTTGTACAAACACTGCTTCATATGTGTATCCTTTCTTTGGATATTGTGCTTAACAAGTCTTACAAATATAAGCCATGTACAACACAACATAGCAACTTTACATTATAAAAAAAATACTGGCAGTTAAAACCATTATTTGAACTGTAACAAATAAAAGTACTAGAAATCATCCACCACCTATTAATCTTTATGTCTTCCACAGAAATGACAGATTAAAAATCTGTTCACTTTGACAGGAAAATGTGTGTTACAACAAGACCTGAAAGAGGAAAACAATGATTTGTAACCTGAACTGAATACAGGGCAGTCATCCTCCAGCTTTCCTGATCTGTGGCTAAACTATGATGCATATTAACCTCTGCCAACCAGATGCTGGTCAGCTGCAAATTCATTATCATCAGAGAAGCTGAGGAGGATAATAGGAGTTTTATTTTATCAGTGGATTTTCAGAGAATTCCCAGAATTTGTATTGTGTTGTTCATTACAATAGATGTTCCTTAGCAGAACATATTAACAGAAAACATTTGTATAACTTTATTTATCCAATCACTGTTAGAGACATTATCAGCACGTGGTCCAAGAGGCAAGACCACTTCCAGCTACACTACGCTCGGTTAGAGTGGTTGCAAGATGACTGCACATTAGCAAATAGTAGTCCTCTTCCAGCTACATTTACCAATCAATTTTGATCTAATTATTGTTGAGCATCGGTGATGATTTTGGGCCTCATAGCTTAACAGTCAAAAGAGGAAAATGATTCAGTCAAGCTCAGAATTTATACATAGTGATCTGAATTCATGTACAGACTAGAGTTCAGTCAAAGCATCAGTTAATGTGTAAACATACCAATGTTACATTATCAATATCACATTACGCACCATTTGAGTGCAAACAGTTAACAAAGACATAGGGCCCGATTCATGTACAAACACAACTTGCACTTAAGTTGCTTGTTTAAAAAGAGCATGTAACTTAAGAGTAGTTCCGTCCGCATTCAAATCAAAGCGTATCTCAAGATACGTTTCGATTTGAATTTGCGTGGAATGCTCTGCCTAACTAGTACTTGCCGCACATAGATGCATACAACAGACTGCTGTATATGCACATGTGTCAGTAGAATAAAAGTTCACACCAGAACACATAAAACGTATTTAATTTTGTCAAAATTTAAAATAACAACTGTACTGTAATTTACGTAAATATTGATTTTCAAATATTATATTTTTAATATTTTTTTATATTAATTACATTAAAGAATATGTGATGCATACTGTACATAAAATGCATTTTTAGTATATTTTAGTATATCTTAAAATAATAATATATCTTAGTTGCATACAGTTGCTCTGTGATAGCTATTGACATGCATGTGCGTATTTTTTAATTGAAAGATTATGACGTGCCAGTCATCACTATCAGTCAGCGTTTACACCTGCCCTTCATGCAAGATACGCTAAGCAAACAGAAGGACATCTGAACATGCATCAGGCCCATAGTGTTCTCAGTAGAGATGTTCACTGACCCCCGTGTTTTGGTTTTGGTTTTGGATCTGGACTAACGTCATTATTTGGTTTTGGTAAAACCTCCCTTGCCTGTTTTGGCTTTGGAACTGTATTTTTAAGAAAAAAATAGCTAAAATATGCTAAAATCACATAATTTGCTTTTTTTTGTACCTACATTATTATTACCCTCAATAACACTAATTTCCAGTCATTTCCAGTCAATTTTGACCACCTCACAGGTCACAATATTATTTACATCCACTCTCGGACAAAGATTGCAGCAAGCTGGCTGGATGCTAAGCGAAAGAGCAATGACACAAACACATGGCAGTTCATAGCCCATCAAGGAAATATTTCCACACAGCAGTGGCAGAAAAGAAAAGTGGTACAAGATGGAATTGCCCTTGGGACCTCCCACTCACCTTTATGTAAAGACATGTACAGTTTAGCAAAGCAAGTGCTCCAGCAACAAGGAGTGCAAACTTTTATGGTTGAAGTGCTTGGTTTGTTTTGGCCCCCACAAAACAAGCTTACAATGGGCTTAAGGCACCTAAGCAAACAGTGCTGTTAATGAACTCTACTGTGGCAAGTCATGCACCAGTGGAAGCAGTTCTTGCCAGTGATAAGAAGGCCATTGTCAT